>NW_026278794.1:0-8291 GCF_023373465.1 Oncorhynchus keta | reverse complement strand
CCTCCTTTACGGTACCTCCTTTACAGTACCTCCTTTACAGTACCTCCTTTACAATATCCTTTACAGTACCTCCTTCACAGTACCTCCTTCATTGTACCTCCTTTACAGTACATATCCTTCACAGTACCTCCTTCACAGTACCTCCTTTACAATTTTTATCCTTTACAGTGCCTCACTCTCCTTCACAGTACCTCCTTTACAATACCTCCTTCACAGTACCTCCTTCACAGTACCTCCTTCTACATGTACCTCCTTTACAGTACCTCCTTCACAGTACCTCCTTTACAGTACCTCCTTTACAATACCTCCTTTACAGTACCTCCTTCACAGTACCTCCTTTACAGTACCTCCTTTACAGTACCTCCTTTACAGTACCTCCTTCACAGTACCTCCTTCACAGTACCTCCTTTACAGTACACATCCTTCACAGTACCTCCTTTACAGTACCTCCTTCACAGTACCTCCTTCCTTTACAGTACCTCCTTCTACAGTACCTCCTTCCACAGTACCTCCTTTACAGTACCTCCTTTACAATACCTCCTTCACAGTACCTCCTTTACAGTACCTCCTTCACAGTACCTCCTTCACAGTACTTCCTTCACAGTACCTCCTTTACAATACCTCTTGACAGTACCTCCTTCACAGTACCTCCTTTACAATACCTCCTTTACAGTACCTCCTTCATAGTACCCCTTTACAGTACCTCCTTCACAGTACCTCCTTTACAGTACCTCCTTTTACAGTACCTCCTTTACAGTACCTCCTTTACATAGTCCTTTACAGTACCTCCTTCACAGTACCTCCTTCATTGTACCTCCTTTACAGTACCTCCTTTACAGTACCTCCTTCACAGTACCTCCTTTACAGTACCTCCTTTACAGTACCTCCTTTACAGTACCTCCTTTACAGTACCTCCTTCACAGTACCTCCTTTACAGTACCTCCTTTACAGTACCTCCTTCACAGTACCTCCTTTACAGTACCTCCTTTACAGTACCTCCTTCACAGTACCTCCTTTACAGTACCTCCTTTACAGTACCTCCTTCACAGTACCTCCTTTACAGTACCTCCTTTACAGTACCTCCTTTACAGTACCTCCTTCACAGTACCTCCTTTACAGTACCTCCTTTACAGTACCTCCTTTACAATACCTCCTTTACAGTACCTCCTTTACAGTACCTCCTTTACAGTACCTCCTTTACAGTACCTCCTTTACAATACCTCCTTCACAGTACCTCCTTTACAGTACCTCCTTCACAGTACCTCCTTCACAGTACCTCCTTTACAGTACCTCCTTTACAATACCTCCTTGACAGTACCTCCTTACAGTATCCTTACAATCTTTACAGTACCTCCCTTTACAATACCTCCTTTACAGTACCTCCTTCACAGTACCTCCTTTACAGTACCTCCTTTACAATACCCCCTTTACAGTACCTCCTTTACAATACCTCCTTTACAGTACCTCCTTTACAGTACCTCCTTCATTGTACCTCCTTTACAGTACCTCCTTCACAGTACCTCCTTCACAGTACCTCCTTTACAGTACCTCATTCACAGTACCTCCTTTACAGTACCTCCTTTACAGTACCTCCTTTACAGTACCTCCTTCAAAGTACCTCCTTCACAGTACCTCCTTTACAGTACCTCCTTTACAGTACCCCTTTACAGTACCTCCTTCACAGTACCTCCTTACAGTACCTCCTTACAGTACCTCCTTCACAGTACCTCCTTCACAATACCTCCTTTACAGTACCTCCTTTACAGTACCTCCTTTACAGTACCTCCTTCACAGTACCTCCTTCACAGTACCTCCTTTACAGTACCTCCTTTACAGTACCTCCTTTACAATACCTCCTTTACAGTACCTCCTTTACAGTACCCTTTACAGTACCTCCTCACAGTACCTCCTTCATAGTACCTCCTTCACAGTACCTCCTTCACAGTACCTCCTTCACAGTACCTCCTTTACAGTACCTCCTTCACAGTACCTCCTTCACAGTACCTCCTTTACAGTACCTCCTTTACAGTACCTCCTTTACAGTACCTCCTTTACAGTACCTCCTTTACAGTACCTCCTTTACAGTACCTCCTTTACAGTACCTCCTTTACAATACCTGCCTTCACAGTACCTCCTTTACAGTACCTCCTTCACAGTACCTCATTCACAGTACCTCCTTTACAGTACCTCCTTTACAATACCTCCTTGACAGTACCTCCTTCACAGTACCTCCTTTACAGTACCTCCTTTACAGTACCTCCTTACAATACCCTTTACAGTACCTCCTTCACAGTACCTCCTTTACAGTACCTCCTTTACAGTACCTCCTTTACAGTACCTCCTTCTACAGTAACTCCTTTACAGTACCTCCTTCACAGTACCTCCTTCATTGTACCTCCTTTACAGTACCTCCTTCACAGTACCTCCTTCACAGTACCTCCTTTACAGTACCTCCTTCACAGTACCTTCACAGTACCTCCTTCACAGTACCTCCTTTACAGTACCTCCTTCACAGTACTCCTTACAGTACCTCCTTTACAGTACCTCCTTTACAGTACCTCCTTTACAGTACCTCCTTTACAGTACCTCCTTCACAGTACCTCCTTTACAATACCTCCTTTACAGTACCTCCTTCACAGTACCTCCTTTACAATACCTCCTTTACAGTACCTCCTTTACAATACCCCCTTTACAGTACCTCCTTCACAGTACCTCCTTTACAGTACCTCCTTTACAGTACCTCCTTTACAGTACCTCCTTTACAGTACCTCCTTTACAGTACCTCCTTCACAGTACCTCCTTTACAGTACCTCCTTTACAGTACCTCCTTCACAGTACCTCCTTCACAGTACCTCCTTTACAGTACCTCCTTTACAGTACCTCCTTCACAGTACCTCCTTCACAGTACCTCCTTTACAGTACCTCCTTCACAGTACCTCCTTTACAGTACCTCCTTTACAGTACCTCCTTTACAGTACCTCCTTCACAGTACCTCCTTCACAGTACCTCCTTTACAGTACCTCCTTTACAGTACCTCCTTCACAGTACCTCCTTTACAGTACCTCCTTTACAGTACCTCCTTCCCAGTACCTCCTTCCCAGTACCTCCTTTACAGTACCTCCTTTACAGTACCTCCTTTACAGTACCTCCTTTACAGTACCTCCTTTACAGTACCTCCTTCACAGTACCTCCTTTACAGTACCTCCTTTACAGTACCTCCTTCCCAGTACCTCCTTCCCAGTACCTCCTTTACAGTACCTCCTTTACAGTACCTCCTTTACAATACCTCCTTCCCAGTACCTCCTTTACAATACCTCCTTTACAGTACCTCCTTTACAGTACCTCCTTTACAGTACCTCCTTTACAGTACCTCCTTTACAGTACCTCCTTTACAGTACCTCCTTTACAGTACCTCCTTCACAGTACCTCCTTTACAGTACCTCCTTTACAGTACCTCCTTTACAATACCTCCTTTACAGTACCTCCTTTACAGTACCTCCTTCACAGTACCTCCTTCACAGTACCTCCTTTACAATACCTCCTTCACAGTACCTCCTTTACAATACCTCCTTCACAGTACCTCCTTTACAGTACCTCCTTCACAGTACCTCCTTCACAGTACCTCCTTTACAATACCTCCTTCACAGTACCTCCTTCACAGTACCTCCTTTACAGTACCTCCTTCACAGTACCTCCTTTACAGTACCTCCTTTACAGTACCTCCTTTACAGTACCTCCTTCACAGTACCTCCTTTACAGTACCTCCTTTACAGTACCTCCTTTACAATACCTCCTTTACAGTACCTCCTTTACAGTACCTCCTTTACAGTACCTCCTTTACAGTACCTCCTTTACAATACCTCCTTCACAGTACCTCCTTTACAGTACCTCCTTCACAGTACCTCCTTCACAGTACCTCCTTTACAATACCTCCTTTACAGTACCTCCTTTACAATACCTCCTTCACAGTACCTCCTTTACAATACCTCCTTTACAGTACCTCTTTACAATACCCTTTACAGTACCTCCTTCACAGTACCTCCTTTACAGTACCTCCTTCACAGTACCTCCTTTACAGTACCTCCTTTACAGTACCTCCTTTACAGTACCTCCTTCACAGTACCTCCTTCACAGTACCTCCTTTACAGTACCTCCTTCACAGTACCTCCTTCACAGTACCTCCTTCACAGTACCTCCTTTACAGTACCTCCTTCACAGTACCTCCTTCACAGTACCTCCTTTACAGTACCTCCTTCACAGTACCTCCTTTACAGTACCTCCTTTACAGTACCTCCTTCACAGTACCTCCTTTACAGTACCTCCTTCACAGTACCTCCTTTACAGTACCTCCTTCACAGTACCTCCTTCACAGTACCTCCTTTACAGTACCTCCTTTACAGTACCTCCTTTACAATACCTCCTTTACAGTACCTCCTTCACAGTACCTCCTTTACAGTACCCTCCTTTACAGTACCTCCTTTACAATACTCCTTTACAGTACCTCCTTTACAGTACCTCCTTTACAATACCTCCTTTACAGTACCTCCTTCACAGTACCTCCTTCATAGTACCTCCTTTACAGTACCTCCTTCACAGTACCTCCTTCACAGTACCTCCTTTACAGTACCTCCTTTACAGTACCTCCTTCACAGTACCTCCTTTACAGTACCTCCTTTACAGTACCTCCTTTACAGTACCTCCTTTACAGTACCTCCTTCACAGTACCTCCTTCACAGTACCTCCTTTACAGTACCTCCTTTACAGTACCTCCTTTACAATACCTCCTTCACAGTACCTCCTTTACAGTACCTCTTACAGTACCTCCTTTACAGTACCTCCTTCACAGTACCTCCTTCACAGTACCTCCTTTACAATACCTCCTTTACAGTACCTCCTTTACAGTACCTCCTTTACAGTACCTCTTTACAGTACCTCCTTTACAGTACTCTCCTTTACAGTACCTCCTTTACAGTACCTCCTTTACAATACCTCCTTCACAGTACCTCCTTATACAGTACCTCCTTCACAGTACCTCCTTCACAGTACCTCCTTTACAGTACCTCCTTTACAATACCTCCTTGACAGTACCTCCTTCACAGTACCTCCTTTACAATACCTCCTTTACAGTACCTCTACATCCTTTACAGTACCTCCTTCACAGTACCTCCTTTACAGTACCTCCTTTACAGTACCTCCTTTACAGTACCTCCTTTACAGTACCTCCTTTACAGTACCTCCTTCACAGTACCTCCTTCATTGTACTCCTTTACAGTACCTCCTTCACAGTACCTCCTTCACAGTACCTCCTTTACAGTACCCCTTACAGTACCTCTTCACAGTACCTCCTTCACAGTACCTCCTTTACAGTACCTCCTTCACAGTACCTCCTTTACAGTACCTCCTTTACAGTACCTCCTTTACAGTACCTCCTTTACAGTACCTCCTTCACAGTACCTCCTTTACAGTACCTCCTTTACAGTACCTCCTTCACAGTACCTCCTTCACAGTACCTCCTTTACAGTACCTCCTTTACAGTACCTCCTTTACAGTACCTCCTTCACAGTACCTCCTTTACAGTACCTCCTTTACAGTACCTCCTTTACAGTACCTCCTTTACAGTACCTCCTTTACAGTACCTCCTTCACAGTACCTCCTTTACAGTACCTCCTTTACAGTACCTCCTTCACAGTACCTCCTTTACAGTACCTCCTTTACAGTACCTCCTTTACAGTACCTCTTTACAGTACCTCCTTCACAGTACCTCCTTTACAGTACCTCCTTCACAGTACCTCCTTTACAGTACCTCCTTTACAGTACCTCCTTTACAGTACCTCCTTTACAGTACCTCCTTCACAGTACCTCCTTTACAGTACCTCCTTACAGTACCTCCTTCACAGTACCTCCTTTACAGTTCCTCCTTTACCGTACCTCCTTCCCAGTTCCTCCTTTTACAGTACCTCCTTTACAGTACCTCCTTTACAGTACCTCCTTCACAGTACCTCCTTTACAGTACCTCCTTTACAGTACCTCCTTCACAGTACCTCCTTTACAGTACCTCCTTTACAGTACCTCCTTCCCAGTACCTCCTTCCCAGTACCTCCTTTACAGTACCTCCTTTACAGTACCTCCTTTACAATACCTCCTTCCCAGTACCTCCTTTACAATACCTCCTTTACAGTACCTCCTTTACAGTACCTCCTTTACAGTACCTCCTTCACAGTACCTCCTTTACAGTACCTCCTTTACAGTACCTCCTTCACAGTACCTCCTTTACAATACCTCCTTTACAGTACCTCCTTACATAATACCTCCTTTACAGTACCTCCTTTACAGTACCTCCTTTACAGTACCTCCTTTACAGTACCTCCTTTACAATACCTCCTTCACAGTACTCTCCTTTACAGTACCTCCTTCACAGTACCTCCTTCACAGTACCTCCTTTACAGTACCTCCTTTACAGTACCTCCTTCACAGTACCTCCTTCACAGTACCTCCTTTACAGTACCTCCTTTACAGTACCTCCTTTACAGTACCTCCTTTACAGTACCTCCTTCACAGTACCTCCTTTACAGTACCTCCTTTACAGTACCTCCTTTACAGTACCTCCTTCACAGTACCTCCTTTACAGTACCTCCTTCACAGTACCTCCTTCACAGTACCTCCTTTTACAGTACCTCCTTCACAGTACCTCCTTTACAGTACCTCCTTCACAGTACCTCCTTTACAGTACCTCCTTCACAGTACCTCCTTTACAGTACCTCCTTTACAGTACCTCCTTCACAGTACCTCCTTTACAGTACCTCCTTCACAGTACCTCCTTTACAATACCTCCTTTACAGTACCTCCTTCACAGTACCTCCTTCACAGTACCTCCTTTACAGTACCTCCTTTACAATACTCCTTTACAGTACTCTCCTTCACAGTACCTCCTTTACAGTACCTCCTTTACAGTACCTCCTTTACAATACCTCCTTTACAGTACCTCCTTCACAGTACCTCCTTCACAGTACCTCCTTTACAGTACCTCCTTCACAGTACCTCCTTCACAGTACCTCCTTTACAGTACCTCCTTTACAGTACCTCTTTACAGTACCTCCTTCACAGTACCTCCTTTACAGTACCTCCTTCACAGTAGCTCCTTTACAGTACCTCCTTTACAGTACCTCCTTTACAGTACCTCCTTTACAGTACCTCCTTCACAGTACCTCCTTTACAATACCTCCTTTACAGTACCTCCTTCACAGTACCTCCTTCACAGTACCTCCTTCACAGTACCTCCTTCACAGTACCTCCTTCCCAGTACCTCCTTTACAGTACCTCCTTTACAGTACCTCCTTACAGTACCTCCTTTACAGTACCTCCTTTACAGTACCTCCTTCACAGTACCTCCTTTACAGTACCTCCTTTACAGTACCTCCTTCCCAGTACCTCCTTCCCAGTACCTCCTTTACAGTACCTCCTTTACAGTACCTCCTTTACAATACCTCCTTCCCAGTACCTCCTTTACAATACCTCCTTTACAGTACCTCCTTTTCAGTACCTCATTCACAGTAATTCTCCTTAATACCACAATACCTCCTTCACAGTACTCTCCTTCACAGTACCTCCTTTACAGTACCTCCTTTACAGTACCTCCTTTACAATACCTCCTTTTACAATACCTCCTTTACAGTACCTCCTTTACAGTACCTCCTTCACAGTACCTCCTTTACAGTACCTCCTTTACAGTACCTCCTTCACAGTACCTCATTTTACAGTACCTCCTTTACAGTACCTCCTTTACCTCCTTTATGGTCCTTCTGTAGCTCAGTTGACAGGCATGGCACTTGTAACGCCAGGGTGATGGGTTCGATTCCGGACCACCCATATGTAGAATGTATGCACACATGACTGGCAAGTCGCTTTGGATAGCGTCTGCTAAATCGGCATATGTTATATTATTATTGATGATTACCCTCCTTTACAGTACCTCCTTCACAGTGCCTCCTTTACAGTACCTCCTTCACAGTGCTTCCTTCACAGTGCTTCCTTTACAGTACCTCCTTTACAGTACCTCCTTTACAGTACCTCCTACAGTGGAGAGGAAGGAAAGTCTGAATCCCAAATGACACCCTATTCCCTATATAGTGCACTACTTTGACCAGGCCCTATGACACCCTGTTCCATATATATAGTGCTACTTTGAATGAGACCCTATGGCCCTATTCCTAGTGCTACTTTAGACCAGAGCCTTATTCCCTATATAGTGGTACTACTATAGACCAGAGCCCTATTCCCTATATAGTGGTACT
>NW_026278793.1:0-4670 GCF_023373465.1 Oncorhynchus keta | reverse complement strand
CACCTGTTGTATTCAGCATTTCACTGTAATGTCTAGCTACACCTGTTGTATTCAGCATTTCACTGTGAGGTCTACTACACCTGTTGTAATTCAGCATTTCACTGTAAGGTCTACCTACACCTGTTGTATTCAGCATTTCACTGTAAGGTCTACTACACCTGTTGTATTCAGCATTTCACTGTGAGGTCTACTACACCTGTTGTATTCAGCATTTCACTGTAAGGTCTACTACACCTGTTGTATTCAGCATTTCACTGTGAGGTCTACTACACCTGTTGTATTCAGCATTTCACTGTAAGGTCTACTACACCTGTTGTATTCAGCATTTCACTGTGAGGTCTACTACACCTGTTGTATTCAGCATTTCACTGTAAGGTCTACTACACCTGTTGTATTCAGCATTTCACTGTAAGGTCTACTACACCTGTTGTATTCAGCATTTCACTGTAAGGTCTACTACACCTGTTGTATTCAGCATTTCACTGTAAGGTCTACTACACCTGTTGTATTCAGCATTTCACTGTAAGGTCTACTACACCTGTTGTATTCAGCATTTCACTGTAAGGTCTACTACACCTGTTGTATTCAGCATTTCACTGTGAGGTCTACTACACCTGTTGTATTCAGCATTTCACTGTGAGGTCTACTACACCTGTTGTATTCAGCATTTCACTGTAAGGTCTACTACACCTGTTGTATTCAGCATTTCACTGTGAGGTCTACTACACCTGTTGTATTCAGCATTTCACTGTAAGGTCTACTACACCTGTTGTATTCAGCATTTCACTGTAAGGTCTACTACACCTGTTGTATTCAGCATTTCACTGTAAGGTCTACTACACCTGTTGTATTCAGCATTTCACTGTAAGGTCTACTACACCTGTTGTATTCAGCATTTCACTGTAAGGTCTACTACACCTGTTGTATTCAGCATTTCACTGTAAGGTCTACTACACCTGTTGTATTCAGCATTTCAGTTTAAGGTCTAGCTACACCTGTTGTATTCAGCATTTCACTGTGAGGTCTACTACACCTGTTGTAATTCAGCATTTCACTGTAAGGTCTACCTACACCTGTTGTAGTCAGCATTTCACTGTAAGGTCTACCTACACCTGTTGTAGTCAGCATTTCACTGTGAGGTCTACTACACCTGTTGTATTCAGCATTTCACTAAGGTCTACTACACCTGTTGTATTCAGCATTTCACTGTGAGGTCTACTACACCTGTTGTATTCAGCATTTCACTGTAAGGTCTACCTACACCTGTTGTATTCAGCATTTCACTGTAAGGTCTACTACACCTGTTGTATTCAGCATTTCACTGTAAGGTCTACTACACCTGTTGTATTCAGCATTTCTGTGAGGTCTACTACACCTGTTGTATTCAGCATTTCACTGTAAGGTCTACTACACCTGTTGTATTCAGCATTTCCTATAAGGTCTACCTACACCTGTTGTATTCAGCATTTCACTGTAAGGTCTACCTGCACCTATTTGTATTCAGCATTTCACAGTGAGGTCTACTACACCTGTTGTATTCAGCATTTCACTGTAAGGTCTACTACACCTGTTGTATTCAGCATTTCACTGTAAGGTCTACTACACCTGTTGTATTCAGCATTTCAGTTTAAGGTCTAGCTACACCTGTTGTATTCAGCATTTCACTGTGAGGTCTACTACACCTGTTGTATTCAGCATTTCACTGTAAGGTCTACTACACCTGTTGTAGTCAGCATTTCACTGTAAGGTCTACTACACCTGTTGTATTCAGCATTTCACTGTAAGGTCTACTACACCTGTTGTATTCAGCATTTCACTGTAAGGTCTACTACACCTGTTGTATTCAGCATTTCAGTTTAAGGTCTAGCTACACCTGTTGTAGTCAGCATTTCACTGTGAGGTCTACTACACCTGTTGTATTCAGCATTTCACTGTAAGGTCTACTACACCTGTTGTATTCAGCATTTCACTGTGAGGTCTACTACACCTGTTGTATTCAGCATTTCACTGTAAGGTCTACCTACACCTGTTGTATTCAGCATTTCACTGTGAGGTCTACTACACCTGTTGTGTTCAGCATTTCACTGTAAGTCTACTTCACCTGTTGTATTCCAGCATTTCACTGTAAGGTCTACTACACCTGTTGTATTCAGCATTTGCACTGTAAAGGTCTACTACACCTGTTGTATTCAGCATTTCACTGTAAGGTCTACTACACCTGTTGTATTCAGCATTTCACTGTAAGGTCTACTACACCTGTTGTATTCAGCATTTCACTGTAAGGTCTACTACACCTGTTGTATTCAGCATTTCACTGTAAGGTCTACTACACCTGTTGTATTCAGCATTTCACTGTAAGGTCTACTACACCTGTTGTATTCAGCATTTCACTGTAAGGTCTACTACACCTGTTGTATTCAGCATTTCACTGTGAGGTCTACTACACCTGTTGTATTCAGCATTTCACTGTAAGGTCTACTACACCTGTTGTATTCAGCATTTCACTGTGAGGTCTACTACACCTGTTGTATTCAGCATTTCACTGTAAGGTCTACTACACCTGTTGTATTCAGCATTTCACTGTAAGGTCTACCTACACCTGTTGTATTCAGCATTTCACTGTGAGGTCTACCTACACCTGTTGTATTCAGCATTTCACTGTGAGGTCTACTACACCTGTTGTATTCAGCATTTCACTGTAAGGTCTACTACACCTGTTGTATTCAGCATTTCACTGTAAGGTCTACTACACCTGTTGTATTCAGCATTTCACTGTGAGGTCTACTACACCTGTTGTATTCAGCATTTCACTGTAAGGTCTACTACACCTGTTGTATTCAGCATTTCACTGTAAGGTCTACTACACCTGTTGTATTCAGCATTTCACTGTAAGGTCTACTACACCTGTTGTATTCAGCATTTCACTGTAAGGTCTACTACACCTGTTGTATTCAGCATTTCACTGTAAGGTCTACTACACCTGTTGTATTCAGCATTTCACTGTAAGGTCTACCTACACCTGTTGTATTCAGCATTTCACTGTGAGGTCTACCTACACCTGTTGTATTCAGCATTTCACTGTAAGGTCTACCTACACCTGTTGTAGTCAGCATTTCACTGTGAGGTCTACTACACCTGTTGTATTCAGCATTTCACTGTAAGGTCTACTACACCTGTTGTATTCAGCATTTCACTGTAAGGTCTACCTACACCTGTTGTATTCAGCATTTCACTGTAAGGTCTACTACACCTGTTGTATTCAGCATTTCACTGTAAGGTCTACTACACCTGTTGTATTCAGCATTTCACTGTGAGGTCTACTACACCTGTTGTATTCAGCATTTCACTGTAAGGTCTACTACACCTGTTGTATTCAGCATTTCAGTGTAAGGTCTACCTACACCTGTTGTATTCAGCATTTCACTGTAAGGTCTACTACACCTGTTGTATTCAGCATTTCACTGTGAGGTCTACTACACCTGTTGTATTCAGCATTTCACTGTAAGGTCTACTACACCTGTTGTATTCATCATTTCACTGTATGGTCTACTACACCTGTTGTATTCAGCATTTCACTGTAAGGTCTACTACACCTGTTGTATTCATCATTTCACTGTATGTTCTACTACACCTGTTGTATTCAGCATTTCACTGTGAGGTCTACTACACCTGTTGTATTCAGCATTTCACTGTAAGGTCTACTACACCTGTTGTATTCAGCATTTCACTGTAAGGTCTACTACACCTGTTGTATTCAGCATTTCACTGTGAGGTCTACTACACCTGTTGTATTCATCATTTCACTGTATGGTCTACTACACCTGTTGTATTCAGCATTTCACTGTAAGGTCTACTACACCTGTTGTATTCAGCATTTCACTGTAAGGTCTACTACACCTGTTGTATTCAGCATTTCACTGTAAGGTCTACTACACCTGTTGTATTCATCATTTCACTGTATGGTCTACTACACCTGTTGTATTCAGCATTTCACTGTGAGGTCTACTACACCTGTTGTATTCAGCATTTCACTGTAAGGTCTACTACACCTGTTGTATTCAGCATTTCACTGTAAGGTCTACTACACCTGTTGTATTCAGCATTTCACTGTGAGGTCTACTACACCTGTTGTATTCAGCATTTCACTGTAAGGTCTACTACACCTGTTGTATTCAGCATTTCACTGTAAGGTCTACTACACCTGTTGTATTCAGCATTTCACTGTGAGGTCTACTACACCTGTTGTAATTCAGCATTTCACTGTAAGGTCTACTACACCTGTTGTATTCAGCATTTCACTGTAAGGTCTACTACACCTGTTGTATTCAGCATTTCACTGTGAGGTCTACTACACCTGTTGTATTCAGCATTTCACTGTGAGGTCTACTACACCTGTTGTAATTCAGCATTTCACTGTAAGGTCTACTACACCTGTTGTATTCAGCATTTCACTGTGAGGTCTACTACACCTGTTGTATTCAGCATTTCACTGTAAGGTCTACTTACACCTGTTGTATTCAGCATTTCACTGTAAGGTCTACCTACACCTGTTGTATTCAGCATTTCACTGTAAGGTCTACTACACCTGTTGTATTCAGCATTTCACTGTGAGGTCTACTACACCTGTTGTATTCAGCATTTCACTGTAAGGTCTACTACACCTGTTGTAT
>NW_026278792.1:0-3083 GCF_023373465.1 Oncorhynchus keta | reverse complement strand
TGTGTGTGTGTGTGTGTGTGTGTGTGTGTGTGTGTGTGTGTGTGTGTGTGTGTGTGTGTGTGTGTGTGTGCGTGGATGTTCAAAGCCAGTAGAATCCTCAGTCCTCTGATAGGTCTGTTGGGCAACACCTTGGCTAAAGCCAGTAGAATCCTCAGTCCTCTGATAGGTCTGTTGGGCAACACCTTGGCTAAAGCCAGTAGGATCCTCAGTCCTCTGATAGGGCTGTTGGGCAACACCTTGGCTAAAGCCAGTAGGATCCTCAGTCCTCTGATAGGGCTGTTGGGCAACACCTTGGCTAAAGCCAGTAGGATCCTCAGTCCTCTGATAGGGCTGTTGGGCAACACCTTGGCTAAAGCCAGTAGGATCCTCAGTCCTCTGATAGGGCTGTTGGGCAACACTGCTTGGCTCTCAGCACTGGATGGAAGAACAGCTAATCTGCAAGTACATCGCTTGGGTCCGGCCTGATGTTGATATGGTTGAGGTTAGGTTAGGTTAGGTTCGGTTAGGTTGAGTTAGGTTAGGTTAGGTTGTGACTGATGCTGATATGGTGAGTTTGGGTTAGGACTGATGCTGATATGGTTAGGTTAGGACTGATGTTGATATGGTTAGGTTAGGTTAGGACTGATGCTGATATGGTTAGGATAGGTTAGGACTGATGTTGATATGGTTAGGTTAGGTTAGGACTGATGCTGATATGGTTAGGTTAGGTTAGGACTGATGTTGATATGGTTAGGTTAGGACTGATGTTGATATGGTTGGGTTAGGACTGATGTTGATATGGTTAGGTTAGGACTGATGCTGATATGGTTAGGTTAGGTTAGGACTGATGTTGATATGGTTAGGTTAGGTTAGGACTGATGTTGATATGGTTAGGTTAGGACTGATGTTGATATGGTTGGGTTAGGACTGATGTTGATATGGTTAGGTTAGGACTGATGTTGATATGGTTAGGTTAGGTTAGGACTGATGTTGATATGGTTAGGTTAGGTTAGGACTGATGCTGATATGGTTAGGTTAGGTTAGGACTGATGTTGATATGGTTAGGTTAGGTTAGGACTGATGTTGATATGGTTAGGTTAGGACTGATGTTGATATGGTTAGGTTAGGACTGATGTTGATATGGTTAGGTTAGGACTGATGTTGATATGGTTAGGTTAGGTTAGGTTAGGACTGATGTTGATATGGTTAGGTTAGGACTGATGTTGATATGGTTAGGTTAGGACTGATGTTGATATGGTTAGGTTAGGACTGATGTTGATATGGTTAGGTTAGGACTGATGCTGATATGGTTAGGTTAGGTTAGGACTGATGTTGATATGGTTAGGTTAGGACTGATGTTGATATGGTTAGGTTAGGTTAGGACTGATGTTGATATGGTTAGGTTAGGACTGATGTTGATATGGTTAGGTTAGGTTAGGTTAGGACTGATATTGATATGGTTAGGTTAGGACTGATGCTGATATGGTTAGGTTAGGTTAGGACTGATGTTGATATGGTTAGGTTAGGTTAGGTTAGGTTAGGTTAGGTTAGGTTAGGTTAGGTTAGGACTGATGCTGATATGGTTAGGTTAGGACTGATGTTGATATGGTTAGGTTAGGTTAGGTAGGTTAGGTTAGGTTAGGTTAGGACTGATGCTGATATGGTTAGGTTAGGACTGATGCTGATATGGTTAGGTTAGGACTGATGTTGATATGGTTAGGTTAGGTTAGGACTGATGTTGATATGGTTAGGTTAGGACTGATGCTGATATGGTTAGGTTAGGTTAGGACTGATGTTGATATGGTTAGGTTAGGTTAGGACTGATGCTGATATGGTTAGGTTAGGACTGATGTTGATATGGTTAGGTTAGGACTGATGCTGATATGGTTAGGTTAGGACTGATGCTGATATGGTTAGGTTAGGACTGATGCTGATATGGTTAGGTTAGGTTAGGTTAGGACTGATGTTGATATGGTTAGGTTAGGTTAGGTTAGGTTAGGTTAGGTTAGGACTGATGTTGATATCTGATATGGTTAGGTTAGGTTAGGTTAGGACTGATGTTGATATGGTTAGGTTAGGACTGATGCTGATATGGTTAGGTTAGGTTAGGTTAGGACTGATGCTGATATGGTTAGGTTAGGTTAGGACTGATGCTGATATGGTTAGGTTAGGACTGATGTTGATATGGTTAGGTTAGGACTGATGTTGATATGGTTAGGTTAGGTTAGGACTGATGTTGATATGGTTAGGTTAGGACTGATGCTGATATGGTTAGGTTAGGACTGATGTTGATATGGTTAGGTTAGGACTGATGTTGATTAGGTTAGGTTAGGAATGATGCTGATATGGTTAGGTTAGGTTAGGACTGATGCTGATATGGTTAGGTTAGGACTGATGTTGATATGGTTAGGTTAGGACTGATGTTGATTAGGTTAGGTTAGGAATGATGCTGATATGGTTAGGTTAGGTTAGGACTGATGTTGATATGGTTAGGTTAGGTTAGGACTGATGTTGATATGGTTAGGTTAGGACTGATGTTGATATGGTTAGGTTAGGACTGATGTTGATATGGTTAGGTTAGGACTGATGCTGATATGGTTAGGTTAGGACTGATGTTGATATGGTTAGGTTAGGTTAGGTTAGGTTAGGTTAGGACTGATGCTGATATGGTTAGGTTAGGACTGATGTTGATATGGTTAGGTTAGGACTGATGTTGATATGGTTAGGTTAGGACTGATGCAGATATGGTTAGGTTAGGACTGATGTTGATATGGTTAGGTTAGGACTGATGTTGATATGGTTAGGTTAGGTTAGGACTGATGTTGATATGGTTAGGTTAGGTTAGGACTGATGCTGATATGGTTAGGTTAGGACTGATGTTGATATGGTTAGGTTAGGACTGATGTTGATATGGTTAGGTTAGGTTAGGTTAGGTTAGGTTAGGACTGATGCTGATATGGTTAGGTTAGGACTGATGTTGATATGGTTAGGTTAGGACTGATGTTGATATGGTTAGGTTAGGACTGATGCATTGATATGGTTAGTTAGTTAGGTTAGGACTGATGTTGATGTGGTTAGGTTAGGTTAGGTTAGTTGTATAGGTA
>NW_026278791.1:0-3439 GCF_023373465.1 Oncorhynchus keta | reverse complement strand
AGCAGGACTGTCGCTCCATCTGTTGACATATAACTAGCAGGACTGTCTCTCCATCTGTTGACATAGAGCTACATATAACTAGCAGGACTGTCACTTCATCTGTTGACATATAACTAGCAGGACTGTCACTCCATCTGTTGACATATAACTAGCAGGACTGTCACTCCATCTGTTGACATATAACTAGCAGGACTGTCGCTCCATCTGTTGACATACTCATAACTAGCAGGACTGTCACTCCATCTGTTGACATATAACTAGCAGGACTGTCACTCCATCTGTTGACATATAACTAGCAGGACTGTCGCTCCATCTGTTGACATATAACTACATATAACTAGCAGGACTGTCGCTCCATCTGTTGACATATAACTAGCAGGACTGTCACTCCATCTGTTGACATATAACTAGCAGGACTGTCACTCCATCTGTTGACATATAACTAGCAGGACTGTCGCTCCATCTGTTGACATATAACTACATATAACTAGCAGGACTGTCGCTCCATCTGTTGACATATAACTAGCAGGACTGTCGCTCCATCTGTTGACATATAACTAGCAGGACTGTCGCTCCATCTGTTGACATATAACTAGCAGGACTGTCGCTCCATCTGTTGACATATAACTAGCAGGACTGTTGCTCCATCTGTTGGATTATAACTACATATAACTAGCAGGACTGTCACTCCATCTGTTGACATATAACTAGCAGGACTGTCGCTCCATCTGTTGACATATAACTAGCAGGACTGTCGCTCCATCTGTTGACATATAACTACATATAACTAGCAGGACTGTCACTCCATCTGTTGACATATAACTAGCAGGACTGTCGCTCCATCTGTTGACATATAACTAGCAGGACTGTCGCTCCATCTGTTGACATATAACTACATATAACTAGCAGGACTGTCACTCCATCTGTTGACATATAACTAGCAGGACTGTCACTCCATCTGTTGACATATAACTAGCAGGACTGTCGCTCCATCTGTTGACATAACTACATATAACTAGCAGGACTGTCACTCCATCTGTTGACATATAACTACATATAACTAGCAGGACTGTCACTCCATCTGTTGACATATAACTAGCAGGACTGTCGCTCCATCTGTTGACATATAACTACATATAACTAGCAGGACTGTCACTCCATCTGTTGACATATAACTAGCAGGACTGTCACTCCATCTGTTGACATATAACTAGCAGGACTGTCGCTCCATCTGTTGACATATAACTACATATAACTAGCAGGACTGTCGCTCCATCTGTTGACATATAACTAGCAGGACTGTCACTCCATCTGTTGACATATAACTAGCAGGACTGTCGCTCCATCTGTTGACATATAACTACATATAACTAGCAGGACTGTCACTCCATCTGTTGACATATAACTACATATAACTAGCAGGACTGTCGCTCCATCTGTTGACATATAACTAGCAGGACTGTCACTCCATCTGTTGACATATAACTACATATAACTAGCAGGACTGTCACTCCATCTGTTGACATATAACTACATATAACTAGCAGGACTGTCACTCCATCTGTTGACATATAACTAGCAGGACTGTCACTCCATCTGTTGACTTATAACTAGCAGGACTGTCACTCCATCTGTTGACATATAACTAGCAGGACTGTCGCTCCATCTGTTGACATATAACTAGCAGGACTGTCACTCCATCTGTTGGCAGATAACTAGCAGGACTGTCGCTCCATCTGTTGACTATATAACTAGCAGGACTGTCGCTCCATCTGTTGACATATAACTAGCAGGACTGTCACTCCATCTGTTGACATATAACTAGCAGGACTGTCACTCCATCTGTTGACATATAACTACATATAACTAGCAGGACTGTCACTCCATCTGTTGACATATAACTACATATAACTAGCAGGACTGTCACTCCATCTGTTGACATATAACTAGCAGGACTGTCTCTCCATCTGTTGACATATAACTAGCAGGACTGTTGCTCCATCTGTTGGATTATAACTACATATAACTAGCAGGACTGTCACTCCATCTGTTGACATATAACTAGCAGGACTGTCACTCCATCTGTTGACATATAACTACATATAACTAGCAGGACTGTCACTCCATCTGTTGACATATAACTAGCAGGACTGTCACTCCATCTGTTGACATATAACTAGCAGGACTGTCGCTCCATCTGTTGGATTATAACTACATATAACTAGCAGGACTGTCGCTCCATCTGTTGACATATAACTAGCAGGACTGTCGCTCCATCTGTTGACATATAACTAGCAGGACTGTCGCTCCATCTGTTGACATATAACTAGCAGGACTGTCCCTCCATCTGTTGACATATAACTAGCAGGATGTTCCTCCCATCTGTTGATTATAACTACATATAACTAGCAGGACTGTCGCTCCATCTGTTGACATATAACTAGGAGGACTGTCTCTCCATCTGTTGACATATAACTAGCAGGACTGTCACTCCATCTGTTGACATATAACTACATATAACTAGCAGGACTGTCTCTCCATCTGTTGACATATAACTAGCAGGACTGTCACTCCATCTGTTGACATATAACTAGCAGGACTGTCGCTCCATCTGTTGGATTATAACTACATATAACTAGCAGGACTGTCTCTCCATCTGTTGACATATAACTAGCAGGACTGTCACTCCATCTGTTGACATATAACTAGCAGGACTGTCACTCCATCTGTTGACATATAACTACATATAACTAGCAGGACTGTCGCTCCATCTGTTGACTTATAACTAGCAGGACTGTCACTCCATCTGTTGACATATAACTAGCAGGACTGTCACTCCATCTGTTGACATATAACTAGCAGGACTGTCGCTCCATCTGTTGACATATAACTAGCAGGACTGTCACTCCATCTGTTGACATATAACTAGCAGGACTGTCGCTCCATCTGTTGACATATAACTAGCAGGACTGTCACTCCATCTGTTGACATATAACTACATATAACTAGCAGGACTGTCACTCCATCTGTTGACATATAACTAGCAGGACTGTCGCTCCATCTGTTGACATATAACTAGCAGGACTGTCGCTCCATCTGTTGACTTATAACTAGCAGGACTGTCACTCCATCTGTTGACATATAACTAGCAGGACTGTCACTCCATCTGTTGACATATAACTAGCAGGACTGTCACTCCATCTGTTGACATATAACTAGCAGGACTGTCGCTCCATCTGTTGACATATAACTAGCAGGACTGTCGCTCCATCTGTTGGACTATAACTACATATAACTAGCAGGACTGTCGCTCCATCTGTTGACATATAACTAGCAGGACTGTCGCTCCATCTGTTGACATATAACTAGCAGGACTGTCGCTCCATCTGTTGACATATAACTATGCAGGACTGTCTGCTCCATCTGTTGACATATAACT
>NW_026278790.1:0-6642 GCF_023373465.1 Oncorhynchus keta | reverse complement strand
TAGTCTACTGATCATTAGGGAACGAGTCGTGCAGATGGGGTCAGTCTGGAGTCTACTGATCATTAGGAACGAGGCGTGCAGATGGGGTCAGTCTGGAGTCTACTGATCATTAGGGAACGAGGCGTGCAGATGGGGTCAGTCTGCAGTCTACTGATCATTAGGGAACGAGGCGTGCAGATGGGGTCAGTCTGGAGTCTACTGATCATTAGGGAACAAGTCGTGCAGATGGGATCAGTCTGTAGTCTACTTATCATTAGGGAACGAGGCGTGCAGATGGGGTCAGTCTGCAGTCTACTGATCATTAGGGAACGAGTCGTGCAGATGGGGTCAGTCTGGAGTCTACTGATCATTAGGGAACGAGGCGTGCAGATGGGGTCAGTCTGGAGTCTACTGATCATTAGGGAACGAGTCGTGCAGATGGGGTCAGTCTGTAGTCTACTGATCATTAGGGAACGAGTCGTGCAGATGGGGTCAGTCTGGAGTCTACTGATCATTAGGGAACGAGGCGTGCAGATGGGGTCAGTCTGGAGTCTACTGATCATTAGGGAACGAGGCGTGCAGATGGGGTCAGTCTGGAGTCTACTGATCATTAGGGAACGAGGCGTGCAGATGGGGTCAGTCTGGAGTCTACTGATCATTAGGGAACGAGGCGTGCAGATGGGGTCAGTCTGGAGTCTACTGATCATTAGGGAACGAGGCGTGCAGATGGGGTCAGTCTGGAGTCTACTGATCATTAGGGAACGAGGCGTGCAGATGGGGTCAGTCTGGAGTCTACTGATCATTAGGGAACGAGACGTGCAGATGGGCTCAGTCTGGAGTCTACTGATCATTAGGGAACGAGTCGTGCAGATGGGGTCAGTCTGCGTACAGGGATGTAATCAACATGACACATGGCGATATGGACAGACCGGTGAATGTATTGACACATCTGGAAAATATATATATATATTTTTCAATACATATACAGTGCCAGTCAAAAGTTTGGACACACCTACTCATTCAAGGGGTTTCTTGATTTTCACTATTTTCTACATTTATAGAATCATAGTGAAGAAACGAAAAACTATTCAATAACACATATGGAAACATGTAGCGACCAATTTTTAAAAATTCAAATATTTTTTATTTGAGATTTTTCAAAGTAGCCACCCTTTGCCTTGATGACAGCTTTGCACACTTGGCATTCTCTCCACAAGCTTTACCTGGAATGCTTTTCCAACAGTCTGAAGGAGTTCCCACATATGCTGAGCACTTGTTGGCTGCTTTTGCTTCCCTCTGCGGTCCAACTCATCCCAAACCATCTCAACTGGGTTGAGGTCGGTTGATTGTGGAGGCCAGATCATCTGATGCAGCACTCCATCACTCTCCTTGGTCAAATAGCCCTTATACAGCCTGGAGGTGTGTTGGGTCATTATCCTGTTCCAAAACAAATGATGGTCCCACTAAGCGCAAATCAGATTAGATGGTGTATCGCTGCAGAATGCTGTGGTAGCCATGCTGGTTAAGTGTGCCTTGAATTCTAAATAAATCACAGATAGTGTCACTCAGCAACGCACCTCCTCCTCCATGCTTCACGGGAAACACACTAAATAAATCACAGTGTCACCAGCAACGCACCTCCTCCTCAATGCTTCACGGGAAACACACTAAATAAATCACAGTGTCACCAGCAACGCACCTCTCCTCCATGCTTCACGGAAACACACATGCGGAGGTCATCCGTTCCCCTACTCTGCTTCTCACAAAGACATGACGGTTGGAATTAAAAATCTAAAATTTGGATTTATCAGACCTAAGGACAGATTTCCACCAGTCTAATGTCCATTGTTCGTGTTTCTTGCCCCAAGCAAGTCTCTTCTTATTATTGGTGTCCTTTAGTAGTAGTTTCTTTGCAGCAATTCGCACATGAAGGCCTTATTCACACAGTCTCCTCCTGAACAGTTGATGTTATGAGATGTGTCTGTTACTTGAACTCTGTGAAAAATGTATTTGGGCTGCAATTTCTGAGGCTGGTATCTCTAATGAACTTATCCTCTGCAGCAAAGGTAACTCTGGGTCTTCCTTTCCTGTGGTGGTCCTCATGAGAGCTAGTTTCATCATAGCTCTTGATGGTTTTTGCAACTGCACTTGAAGAAACTTTCAAAGTTCTTAAAATGTTCTGTATTGACTGACCTTCATGTCTTAAAGTAATGATGGACTGTCGTTTCTCTTTTCTTATTTGAGCTGTTCTTGCCATAATATGAACTTGGTCTTTTACCAAATAGGGCCATCTTCTATATACCACCACTACCTTGTCACAACACAACTGATTGGCTCAAACACATTAAGAAGGAAACTAATTCCACAAATTAATTTTTATTAAGGCACACCTGTTAATTGAAATGATTCCAGGTGACTACCTCATAAAGCTGGTTGAGAGAATGCCAAGACTGTGCAAAGCTGTCATCAAGGCAAAGGATGGCTACTTTGAAGTATCTCAAATATAAATTAGATTTAGACTTTGTTTAACACTTTTCTGGTTACTACATGATTCCATATGTGTTATTTCACAGTGTTGATGTCTCCAGTATTATTCTACAATGTAGACAATAGTAACAATAAAGAATGAGTAGATGTGTCCAAACTTTTTACAGGTACTGTATATCTAGCTTCAAAGACCCTGTTTGTATTAGCTCAGACAACAACAACAACAGTATGCAATAAACACACAGTTGTGACCAAAACGCCACAGCAACAAAATATCCTGGAAAAAGCCATTAGTGTTTGTGTATAGGAAATGTGTGCATCAGAGAGAGAGAGTGGAGTGAGTGAGTGAGTGAGTGAGTGAGTGAGTGAGTGAGTGAGTGAGTGAGTGAGTGAGGAGTGAGTGAGTGAGTGAGAGAGAGAGAGAGAGTGTGAGAGAGAGAGAGAGAGAGAGAGAGTCAGTGAGTGAGTGAGAGAGTGAGTGTGAGAGAGAGAGTCAGTGAGTGAGTGAGTGAGTGAGTGAGAGAGTCAGTGAGTGAGTGAGAGAGTCAGTGAGTGAGTGAGAGAGTCAGTGAGTGGGAGTGAGTGAGTGAGAGAGTCAGTGAGTGAGTGAGTGAGTGAGAGAGTCAGTGGGAGTGAGTGAGAGAGTCAGTGAGTGAGTGAGAGAGTCAGTGAGTGAGTGAGAGAGTCAGTGAGTGAGTGAGTGAGAGAGTCAGTGAGTGAGTGGAGTGAGAGAGGTCAGTGAGTGAGTGAGTGAGAGAGTGTCAGTGAGTGAGTGAGTGAGTGAGTGAGTGAGTGAGTGAGTGAGTGAGTGAGTGAGTGAGTGAGTGAGTGAGTGGAGTCCGTGAGTGAGTCCGTGGAGTGAGTGAGTGAGTGTCCGTGGAGTGAGTGAGTGAGGAGTGAGTGAGGAGTGAGTGAGTGAGGAGTGAGGAGTGAGTGAGTGAGGAGTGAGTGTCCGTGGAGTGGGAGTGAGTGTCCGTGGAGTGAGTGAGTGTCCGTGGAGTGAGTGAGTGTCCGTTAGTGAGTGAGTGTCCGTGGAGTGAGTGAGTGAGTGAGTGAGTGTCCGTGGAGTGAGTGAGGAGTGAGTGAGTGAGGAGTGAGTGAGTGAGTGAGTATCCGTGGAGTGAGTGAGTGTCCGTGAGTGAGTGAGTGAGTGAGTGAGTGAGTGAGTGAGTGAGTGAGTGAGTGAGTGAGTGAGTGAGTGAGTGAGTGAGTGGAGGAGTGAGTGAGTGAGTGAGTGAGTGAGAGAGTGAGTGAGTGCATAAGACGCCTCGGCCTGTTTTACATTAACGCATTTCAACCTGTGGTCTTCAGAAGGGAGCTGTGTGGATATCATTAGATAGAGCAGACTACCACTGCTTCCACCATCTCCTAATATGAACCTCCAGGCTAGACACACTCACACACATTTACTGCAGTGTGTGTATGTGACATGCTTAGGACAGGGACATTGCTTGATGATATGTAGTTAGCTATTTTCATCCAATACTGTGTAGTAGCTCCTCTCATTTTTGAGTGTCCCTCGGTGGGGGACTGGCCCTCGGTCTCGGTGGGGGACTGGCCCTCGGTGGGGACTGGCCCTCGGTGGGGGACTGGCCCTCGGTGGGGGACTGGCCCTTGGTGGGGGACTGGCCCTCGGTCTCGGACTGGCCCTCGGTCTCGTGGGGACTGGCCCTCGGTGGGGGACTGGCTCCTCGGTCTCGGTGGGGACTGGCCCTCGGTGGGGGACTGGCCCTCGGTTGGGGACTGGGCCCTCGGTGGGGACTGGCCCTCGGTGGGGGACTGGCCCTCGGTGGGGACTGGCCCTCGGTCTCGGTGGGGGACTGGCCTCGGTGGGGGACTGGCCCTCGGTGGGGGACTGGCCCTCGGTGGGGGACTGGCCCTCGGTGGGGGACTGGCCCTCGGTGGGGGACTGGCCCTCGGTGGGGACTGGCCCTCGGTCTCGGTGGGGGACTGGCCCTCGGTGGGGACTGGCCTCGGTGGGGACTGGCCTCGGTGGGGGACTGGCCTCGGTGGGGGACTGGCCCTCGGTGGGGGACTGGCCCTCGGTCTCGGTGGGGACTGGCCCTCGGTGGGGGACTGGCCTCGGTCCGGTGGGGGACTGGCCTCGGTGGGGGACTGGCCCTCGGTGGGGACTGGCCCTCGGTGGGGGACTGGCACTCGGTGGGGGACTGGCACTCGGTTGGGGACTGGCTCCTCGGTGGGGGACTGGCCCTCGGTGGGGACTGGCCCTCGGTGGGGGACTGGCCCTCGGTGGGGGACTGGCCTCGGTTGGGGACTGGCCCTCGGTTGGGGACTGGCTCCTCGGTGGGGACTGGCACTTGAAAAACGGAGCAACTAGTGGTAAGGAGAGATAAGTAACCCTAAGGAATGGGACATCAATCAAATGTATTTATAAAGCCCTTCATACATCAGCAAATGTCACTAAGTGCTGTACAGAAACCCAGTCTAAAACCCCACACAGAAACCCAGCCTAAAACCCCACACAGAAACCCAGCCTAAAACCCCACACAGAAACCCAGTCTAAAACCCCACACAGAAACCCAGCCTAAAACCCCACACAGAAACCCAGCCTAAAACCCCACACAGAAACCCAGCCTAAAACCCCACACAGAAACCCAGCCTGAAACCCCAAACAGCAACCCAGCCTAAAACCCCACACAGAAACCCAGCCTAAAACCCCACACAGAAACCCAGCCTAAAACCCCACACAGAAACCCAGCCTAAACCCCACACAGAAACCCAGCCTAAAACCCCACACAGAAACCCAGTCTAAAACCCCACACAGAAACCCAGCCTAAAACCCCACACAGAAACCCAGCCTAAAACCCCACACAGCAACCCAGCCTAAAACCCCACACAGAAACCCAGCCTAAAACCCCACACAGAAACCCAGCCTAAAACCCCACACAGAAACCCAGTCTAAAACCCCACACAGAAACCCAGCCTAAAACCCCACACAGAAACCCAGCCTAAAACCCCACACAGCAACCCAGCCTAAAACCCCACACAGAAACCCAGCCTAAAACCCCACACAGCAACCCAGTCTGAAACCCCACACAGAAACCCAGCCTAAAAACCCCACACAGCAACCCAGTCTAAAACCCCACACAGAAACCCAGTCTAAAACCCCACACAGAAACCCAGCCTAAAACCCCACACAGAAACCCAGCCTAAAACCCCACACAGAAACCCAGCCTAAAACCCCACACAGAAACCCAGCCTAAAACCCCACACAGAAACCCAGCCTAAAACCCCACACAGAAACCCAGTCTGAAACCCCACACAGAAACCCAGCCTAAAACCCCACACAGAAACCCAGCCTAAAACCCCACACAGAAACCCAGCCTGAAACCCCAAACAGCAACCCAGCCTAAAACCCCACACAGAAACCCAGCCTAAAACCCCACACAGAAACCCAGCCTAAAACCCCACACAGAAACCCAGTCTAAAACCACACACAGAAACCCAGCCTAAAACCCCACACAGAAACCCAGCCTAAAACCCCACACAGAAACCCAGCCTAAAACCCCACACAGCAACCCAGCCTAAAACCCCACACAGAAACCCAACCTAAAACCCCACACAGAAACCCAGCCTAAAACCCCACACAGAAACCCAGCCTAAACCCCACACAGAAACCCAGTCTGAAACCCCACACAGAAACCCAGCCTAAAACCCCACACAGCAACCCAGTCTAAAACCCCACACAGAAATCCAGTCTAAAACCCCACACAGAAACCCAGCCTAAAACCCCACACAGAAACCCAGCCTAAAACCCCACACAGAAACCCAGCCTAAAACCCCACACAGAAACCCAGCCTAAAACCCCACACAGAAACCCAGCCTAAAACCCCACACAGAAACCCAGCCTAAAACCCCACACAGAAACCCAGCCTAAAACCCCACACCGAAACCCAGCCTAAAACCCCACACAGAAACCCAGCCTAAAACCCCACACAGAAACCCAGCCTAAAACCCCACACAGAAACCCAGCCTAAAACCCCACACAGAAACCCAGCCTAAAACCCCACACAGAAACCCAGCCTAAACCCCACACAGAAACCCAGCCTAAAACCCCACACAGCAACCCAGCCTAAAACCCCACACAGAAACCCAGCCTAAACCCCACACAGAAACCCAGCCTAAAACCCCACACAGAAACCCAGCCTAAAACCC
>NW_026278789.1:0-5845 GCF_023373465.1 Oncorhynchus keta | reverse complement strand
TAATCTAATCCAACCCAACCTGACCCAACCTAACCCAACCCAACCCAACCTGACCCAACCTAACCCAACCAAACCTGACCTAATCTAACCCATCCTGACCTAATATAACCCAACCTAACCTGACCCAACCTAACCCAACAAAACCTGAGCTAATCTGACCCAACCTAACCCAACCAAATCTGAGCTAATCTAACCTAACCTGACCCAATCTAACCCAACCAAACCTGACCTAATCTAACCCAACCTGACCCAACCTAACCCAACCAAACTTAATCTAACCCAACCTGACAATCTAACCCAACCTGACCCAACCTAACCCAACAAAACCAGACCTAATCTAACCCAACCCAACCTGATCTAATCTAACCCAACCCAACCTGACCTAATCTAACCAAACCTGACCGAAACCGACCTGACCTAGCCAACCAAGCCTGACCTAATCTAACCCAACCTGACCTAATCTAACCCAACCTGACAATCTAACCCAACCTGACCCGACCTGACCCAACCTAACCCAACAAAACCAGACATGATCTAACCCAACCTAACCTAATCTAACCCAACCAAAACTGACCAAATCTAACCCAACCCAACATGACCTAATCTAACCCAACCCAACCTGACCTAATCTAACCAAACCTGACCGAAACCGACCTGACCTAGCCAACCAAGCCTGACCTAATCTAACCAAACCTGACCTAATCTAACCCAACCTGACCTAATCTAACCCAACCTGACCCACCTGACCCAACCTAACCCAACAAACCAGACCTGATCTAGCCCAACCTGACGTAATCTAACCCAACCAAAACTGACCTAATCTAACCCAACCCAACCTGACCTAATCTAACACAACCCAACCTGACCTAATCCTAACCAAACCTGACCGAAACCGACCTGACCTAGCCAACCAAGCCTGACCTAATCTAACACAACCCAACCTGACCTAATCTAACCCACCGACCTGACCTAACCCAAACCAAACCTGACCTAATCTAACACAGCCTGTCCTAATCAAACATAACCCAACCAAACCTGACCTAATTTAACCAAACCAAACCTGACCTAATCTAACCCAACTTTACCTAATCTAACCAAACCCAACCAACCTGACCTAACCCAACCCAACCTGACTTAATCTCACCCAATCCATCCTGACCTAATCTAACCCAACCCAACTCACCCAACCAAACCTGACCTAATCTAACCCAATACGACATGACCTAACCTACCCCAACCAAACCTGACCTAATCTAACCCAACCTGACCTAATCTAACCCAATACGACCTGACCTAACCTAACCCAACCAGACCTAACCCAACCTACCTAATCTAATCTAACCCAACCCAACCTGACCGAACCTAACCCAACCAAACCCAACCCAACCCAACCTCACCTAACCCAACCCAACCCGACCTAATCTAACCGAACCCGACCTGACCTAATCTAACCCAATGCAACCTGACCTAATCTAACCCAACCTGACTCTAACCCAACCTGACCTAATCTTACCCAAACCAACCTGACCTAACCCAACCCAATATAACCCAAACAAACCAAACCTGACCTAATCTAACCCAACCCAACCCGTCCTAATCCAAGCCCAACCCAACCTGACCTAACCAAACCTGATCTAACCAAGCCTGACCTAATCTAACCTAAACCTAAACCAACCTAACCCAACCCAACATGACCTAACCTAACACAATCTGACCTAATCTAACCAAACCTGACCTAACCCAACCTGACCTAATCTAACCCTACCCTACCCAACCTAACCTAACCCAAACCCCACCCCACCTGACCTAATCTAACCCAACCTGACCTAATCCAACCCAACCTGACCTAATCTTACCCAACCTGACCTAATCTAACCGAACCAAACCTGACCTAATATAACCAAACCTGACCAACCTAATCTAAAGCAAACAAACCTGACCCAACCTAACCCAACCTAATCTAACCAAACCTAATCTAACCCAACCTGACCTAATCTAACCGAACCAAACCTGACCTAATTTAACCCAACCTAATCTAATCTAACCGAACCAAACCTCACCTCATCTAACCCACCGACCTGACCTAATCTACCCCAGCCCGACCTAACCTGACCTAATCTAACCCAACCTAATATAACCTAACCTAATATAACCCAACCTAACCTGACCTAATCCAACCTGACATAACCTAACCCGACCTACTCTAATCTAACCAAACCTGACCTAACCAAACCTAACCTGACCTAATATAACCAAACCTGACCCAACCTAACCGAACCAATCCTGACCTAATCTAACCCAACCCAACCTGACCTAACCTAACCTGACCCAACCTGACCTAATCTAACCCAACCCAACCTGACCAAACACAATCCAACCTGACCTAATCTAATCCAACCCAACCCAACCTGACCTAATCCAACCTAACCTGACCCAATCTAACCCCAACCTAACCTAACCCAACCTGACCTAATCTAACCAATCCTGACCTAATCTAACCCAACCTGACCTAATCTAACCCAACCTGACCTAATCTAACCCAACCTGACCTAACCCAACCTGACCTGACCTAATCTAACCCAACCCAACCTGACCTAATCTAACCCAACCTGACCCAACCTGACCTAATCTAACCCAACCCAACCTGACCAACACAATCCAACCTGACCTAATCTAATCCAACCCAACCTGACCTAATCCAACCTAACCTGACCCAATCTAGCAACCTAACCCAACCTGACCCAATCTAACCTAACCTGACCCAATCTAACCTAACATAACCCAACCCAACCTAAACCAACCTAACCTAACCTGACCCAATCTAACCTAACCTGACTGAATCTAACATAACCTAACCCAATCTAACCTAACCTGACCCCCAACGCAATCTAACTCAACCCAGCTCAACTCAACCCAGCCTAACCCAAACTAACCCAGCCCAGCCCAACCCAACCTAACCCAACCCAACCCAACCTAACCCAACCTAATCTAACCTAACCCAATCTAACCCAACCCAATCTAACCCAACCTAACCCAACCCAACCTAACCCAACCTAATCCAACCCAACCCAATCTAACCCAACCCAACCCAACCTAACCCAACCTAACCTAATCCAACCCGACCCAACCCAACCTGACCTAATCTAACCCAACCCAACCTGACCAAACACAATCCAACCTGACCTAATCTAATCCAACCCAACCCAACCTGACCTAATCCAACCTAACCTGACCCAATCTAACCCAACCCAACCTAACCCAACCCAACCCAACCTGACCTAATCTAACCAATCCTGACCTAATCTAACCCAACCTGACCTAACCCAACCTGACCTGACCTAATCTAACCCAACCCAACCTAACCTAACCTGACCCAATCTAACCTGACCCAATCTAACCCAACCCAACCTAAACCAACCTAACCTAACCTGACCCAATCTAACCTAACCTGACTGAATCTAACATAACCTAACCCAATCTAACCTAACCTGACCTAACCCAACGCAATCTAAATCAACCCAACCCAACTCAACCCAACTCAACTCAACCCAACCTAACCCAAACTAACCCAACCCAATCTAACCCAACCTAACCCAACCCAACCTAACCCAACCTAATCTAACCCAACCCAATCTAACCCAACCTAACCCAACCTAACCTAATCCAACCCGACCCAACCCAACCTGACCTAATCTAACCCAACCCAACCTGACCAAACACAATCCAACCTGACCTAATCTAATCCAACCCAACCTGACCTAATCCAACCTAACCTGACCCAATCTAACCCAACCCAACCTAACCCAACCCAACCCAACCCAACCTGACCTAATCTAACCAATCCTGACCTAATCTAACCCAACCTGACCTAACCCAACCTGACCTGACCTAATCTAACCCAACCCAACCTAACCCAACCTGACCCAATCTAACCTGACCCAATCTAACCCAACCCAACCTAAACCAACCTAACCTAACCTGACCCAATCTAACCTAACCTGACTGAATCTAACATAACCTAACCCAATCTAACCTAACCTGACCTAACCCAACGCACCTAACTCAACCCAACCAACTCAACCCAACTCAACTCAACCCAACCTAACCCAAACTAACCCCAACCCAATCTAACCCAACCTAACCCAACCTAATCTAACCCAACCCAATCTAACCCAACCTAACCTAACCCAACCCAACCTAACCCAACCTAACCCAATCTAACCCAACCTAACCCAATCTAACCCAACCCAACCCAACCCAACCTAACCTGACCCAACCTGACCCAACCCAACCTGACCCAACCTGACCCAACCCAACCTGACCCAACCTGACCCAACCTAACCTAATCTAACCCAACCTGACCCAACCTAACCTAATCTAACCCAACCTGACCCAACCCAACCTGACCCAACCTAACCTAATCTAACCCAACCTGACCCAACCTAACCTAACCCAACCTGACCCAACCCAACCTGACCCAACCTAACCTAATCTAACCCAACCTGACCTAACCTAACCTTGAGCTAAATGTAATGGAGGTGAAAAGGCCTGTTCTCTCATTCACCATCGTGTGTCTGTGTGTCTGTGTGTGTGTGTGTGTGTGTGTGTGTGTGTGTCTGTGTCTGTGTCTGTGTCTGTGTCTGTGTCTGTGTGTGTGTGTGTGTGTAAAGGAACAGGGCCAATAGAAGCAGCTGCGGTCTGTGATGCAATGTTTACATGTTTACAATGTTTACATGTGTAGATTGATTTGAAAGAGAAGATGGAAGATTCCAGGAATGGAATCTTCTCTGATATAGAGGGTTTCTGGAAAATCGACTATTAGAATGTATCATATTAGCATTACAATGCTAAGGAAGGATATTTTGATGTTGTACAATCATGACCTGACCGACCTAACCCAACCCAACCTGACCTAATCTAACCCAACCTGACCCAACCTGACCTAATCTAACCCAACCTGACCAAACACAATCCAACCTGACCTAATCTAATAATCCAACCCAACCCAACCTGACCTAATCAACCTAACCTGACCCAATCTAACCCAACCTGACCCAATCTAACCTTCAACCTGACCCAATCTAACCTAATCTAGCCCAACCCAGCCTAAACCAGCCTAACCTAATGATCTAACCTAACCTGACTGAATCTAACATAACCTAACCCAATCTAGCCTAGCCTGGCCTAACCCCAGCATGATCTAACTCCAGCCCAGCTCAACTCAGCCCAGCTAACCCAAGCCCCAACCCAGCCCAATCTGTGGCCTAACCCAGCCCAGCCTATTGTAGCCTGGCAGCCTAATCTGGCCCAGCCCAGCCCAGCCCAGCTGGCAACCTAACCCAGCCCAATCCCTAACCAACCCAATCTAACCCAACCCAACCTAATCCAACCCGACCCAACCCAACCTGACCTAATCTAACCCAACCCAACCCAACCCAACCTAACCCAACCTAACCCAACCCAATCTAACCCAACCCAACCCAACCTAACCCAACCCAACCCAACCTGACCAAACACAATCCAACCTGACCTAATCCAACCCAACCCAACCTGACCTAATCCAACCTAACCTGACCCAATCTAACCCAACCCAACCTAACCCAACCCAACCTGACCTAATCTAACCAATCCTGACCTAATCTAACCCAACCTGACCTAACCCAACCTGACCTGACCTAATCTAACCCAACCCAACCCGACCTAATCTAACCCAACCTAAACCAACCTGACCCAACCCAACCTGACCTAATCTAACCCAACCCAACCTGACCAAACACAATCCAACCTGACCTAATCTAATCCAACCCAACCCAACCTGACCTAATCCAACCTAACCTGACCCAAT
>NW_026278788.1:0-3707 GCF_023373465.1 Oncorhynchus keta | reverse complement strand
CTGACAGCCTTCCCTGTAGCCTAGTTGGTGTGTGAACTTGGCTGACTGTCTTCCCTGTAGCCCTCGTTGGTGTGTGAACTGCTGACAGTCTTCCCTGTAGCCTAGTTGGTGTGTGAACTGCTGACTGTCTTCCCTGTAGCCTAGTTGGTGTGTGAACTGCTGACTGTCTTCCTGTAGCCTAGTTGGTGTGTGAACTTGCTGACTTTGTCTTCCCTGTAGCCTAGTTGGTGTGTGAACTTGCTGACTGTCTTCCTGTAGCCATAGTTGGTGTGTGAACTGCTGACTGTCTTCCCTGTAGCCTAGTTGGTGTGTGAACTGCTGACAGTCTTCCCTGTAGCCTAGTTGGTGTGTGAACTGCTGACTGTCTTCCCTGTAGCCTAGTTGGTGTGTGAACTACTGACTGTCTTCCCTGTAGCCTAGTTGGTGTGTGAACTGCTGACTGTCTTCCCTGTAGCCTAGTTGGTGTGTGAACTACTGACTGTCTTCCCTGTAGCCTAGTTGGTGTGTGAACTACTGACTGTCTTCCCTGTAGCCTAGTTGGTGTGTGAACTGCTGACTGTCTTCCCTGTAGCCTAGTTGGTGTGTGAACTTGCTGACTGTCTTCCCTGTAGCCTAGTTGGTGTGTGAACTGCTGACTGTCTTCCTGTAGCCTAGTTGGTGTGTGAACTGCTGACTGTCTTCCCTGTAGCCTAGTTGGTGTGTGAACTGCTGACTGTCTTCCTGTAGCCTAGTTGGTGTGTGAACTGCTGACAGTCTTCCCTGTAGCCTAGTTGGTGTGTGAACTACTGACTGTCTTCCCTGTAGCCTAGTTGGTGTGTGAACTACTGACTGTCTTCCCTGTAGCCTAGTTGGTGTGTGAACTACTGACTGTCTTCCCTGTAGCCTAGTTGGTGTGTGAACTGCTGACTGTCTTCCCTGTAGCCTAGTTGGTGTGTGAACTTGCTGACTGTCTTCCCTGTAGCCTAGTTGGTGTGTGAACTGCTGACTGTCTTCCCTGTAGCCTAGTTGGTGTGTGAACTGCTGACTGTCTTCCCTGTAGCCTAGTTGGTGTGTGAACTACTGACTGTCTTCCCTGTAGCCTAGTTGGTGTGTGAACTGCTGACTGCCTGTAGCCTAGTTGGTGTGTGAACTACTGACTGTCTTCCCTGTAGCCTAGTTGGTATGTGAACTGCTGACTGTCTTCCCTGTAGCCTAGTTGGTGTGTGAACTGCTGACTGTCTTCCCTGTAGCCTAGTTGGTGTGTGAACTACTGACTGTCTTCCCTGTAGCCTAGTTGGTGTGTGAACTGCTGACTGTCTTCCCTGTAGCCTAGTTGGTGTGTGAACTGCTGACTGTCTTCCTGTAGCCTAGTTGGTGTGTGAACTGCTGACTGTCTTCCCTGTAGCCTAGTTGGTGTGTGAACTGCTGACTGTCTTCCCTGTAGCCTAGTTGGTGTGTGAACTGCTGACTGTCTTCCCTGTAGCCTAGTTGGTGTGTGAACTTGCTGACTGTCTTCCCTGTAGCCTAGTTGGTGTGTGAACTGCTGACTGTCTTCCCTGTAGCCTAGTTGGTGTGTGAACTGCTGACTGTCTTCCCTGTAGCCTAGTTGGTGTGTGAACTACTGACTGTCTTCCCTGTAGCCTAGTTGGTGTGTGAACTACTGACTGTCTTCCCTGTAGCCTAGTTGGTGTGTGAACTACTGACTGTCTTCCCTGTAGCCTAGTTGGTGTGTGAACTTGCTGACTGTCTTCCTGTAGCCTAGTTGGTGTGTGAACTGCTGACTGTCTTCCCTGTAGCCTAGTTGGTGTGTGAACTTGCTGACTGTCTTCCCTGTAGCCTAGTTGGTGTGTGAACTGCTGACTGTCTTCCCTGTAGCCTAGTTGGTGTGTGAACTGCTGACAGTCTTCCCTGTAGCCTAGTTGGTGTGTGAACTACTGACTGTCTTCCCTGTAGCCTAGTTGGTGTGTGAACTGCTGACAGTCTTCACTGTAGCCTAGTTGGTGTGTGAACTACTGACAGTCTTCCCTGTAGCCTAGTTGGTGTGTGAACTACTGACTGTCTTCCCTGTAGCCTAGTTGGTGTGTGAACTTGCTGACTGTCTTCCCTGTAGCCTAGTTGGTGTGTGAACTTGCTGACTGTCTTCCCTGTAGCCTAGTTGGTGTGTGAACTGCTGACAGTCTTCCCTGTAGCCTAGTTGGTGTGTGAACTGCTGACTGTCTTCCCTGTAGCCTAGTTGGTGTGTGAACTGCTGACTGTCTTCCTGTAGCCTAGTTGGTGTGTGAACTGCTGACTGTCTTCCCTGTAGCCTAGTTGGTGTGAACTACTGACTGTCTTCCCTGTAGCCTAGTTGGTGTGTGAACTGCTGACAGTCTTCCCTGTAGCCTAGTTGGTGTGTGAACTGCTGACTGTCTTCCCTGTAGCCTAGTTGGTGTGTGAACTGCTGACTGTCTTCCTGTAGCCTAGTTGGTGTGTGAACTTGCTGACTGTCTTCCCTGTAGCCTAGTTGGTGTGAACTGGCTGACAGTCTTCCCTGTAGCCTAGTTGGTGTGTGAACTACTGACTGTCTTCCCTGTAGCCTAGTTGGTGTGTGAACTTGATGACAGTCTTCCCTGTAGCCTAGTTGGTGTGTGAACTGCTGACTGTCTTCCCTGTAGCCTAGTTGGTGTGTGAACTACTGACTGCCTTCCCTGTAGCCTAGTTGGTGTGTGAACTACTGACTGTCTTCCCTGTAGCCTCGTTGGTGTGTGAACTGCTGACAGTCTTCCCGTAGCCTAGTTGGTGTGAACTGCTGACTGTCTTCCCTGTAGCCTAGTTGGTGTGTGAACTGCTGACTGTCTTCCCTGTAGCCTAGTTGGTGTGTGAACTTGCTGACTGTCTTCCCTGTAGCCTAGTTGGTGTGTGAACTGCTGACTGTCTTCCCCGTAGCCTAGTTGGTGTGTGAACTACTGACTGTCTTCCCTGTAGCCTAGTTGGTGTGTGAACTGCTGACTGTCTTCCTGTAGCCTAGTTGGTGTGTGAACTACTGACAGTCTTCCCTGTAGCCTAGTTGGTGTGTGAACTTGCTGACTGTCTTCCCTGTAGCCTAGTTGGTGTGTGAACTGCTGACTGTCTTCCCTGTAGCCTAGTTGGTGTGTGAACTTGCTGACTGTCTTCCCTGTAGCCTAGGTTGGTGTGTGAACTACTGACTGTCTTCCTGTAGCCTAGTTGGTGTGTGAACTGCTGACAGTCTTCCCTGTAGCCTAGTTGGTGTGTGAACTACTGACTGTCTTCCCTGTAGCCTAGTTGGTGTGTGAACTGCTGACTGTCTTCCCTGTAGCCTAGTTGGTGTGTGAACTACTGACTGTCTTCCCTGTAGCCTAGTTGGTGTGCGAACTGCTGACTGTCTTCCTGTAGCCTAGTTGGTGTGTGAACTGCTGACTGTCTTCCCTGTAGCCTAGTTGGTGTGTGAACTGCTGACAGTCTTCCCTGTAGCCTAGTTGGTGTGTGAACTACTGACTGTCTTCCCTGTAGCCTAGTTGGTGTGTGAACTTGCTGACATGTCTTCCCTGTAGCCTAGTTGGTGTGTGAACTACTGACTGTCTTCCCTGTAGCCTAGTTGGTGTGTGAACTACTGACTGTCTTCCCTGTAGCCTAGTTGGTGTGTGAACTACTGACTGTCTTCCTGTAGCCTAGTTGGTGTGTGAACTTGCTGACAGTCTTCCACTGTAGCCTAGTTGGTGTGTGAACTG
>NW_026278787.1:0-1624 GCF_023373465.1 Oncorhynchus keta | reverse complement strand
TAGGACGCAATCCAGCGTGGGCCGCGCCGGAGATGCCCAACTCGGAGAGGGTGGAGAGGAGGATCTGATGGTTCACAGTATCGAAGGCAGCCGATAGGTCTAGAAGGATGAGAGCAGAGGAGAGAGAGTTAGCTTTAGCAGTGCGGAGCGCTCCGTGATACAGAGAAGAGCAGTCCAGTTGAATGACTAGTCTTGAAACCTGACTGATTTGGATCAAGAAGGTCATTCTGAGAGAGATAGCGGGAGAGCTGGCCAAGGACGGCACGTTCAAGAGTTTTGGAGAGAAAAGAAAGAAGGGATACTGGTCTGTAGTTGTTGACATCGGAGGGATCGAGTGTAGGTTTTTTTCAGAAGGTGCAACTCGCCCTTGAAGACGGGAGGGACGTAGCCAGCGGTCAGGGGATGAGTTGATGAGCGAGGTGAGGTAAGGGAGAAGGTCTCCGGAAATGGTCTGGAGAAGAGAGGAGGGGATAGGGTCAAGCGGGCAGGTTGTTGGGGCGCCGGCCGTCACAAGACGCAAGATTTCATCTGGAGAGAGAGGGGAGAAAGAGGTCAGAGCACAGGGTAGGGCAGTGTGAGCAGAACCAGCGGTGTCGTTTGACTTAGCAAACGAGGATCGGATGTCATCGACCTTCTTTTCAAAATGGTTGACGAAGTCATCTGCAGAGAGGGGAGGAGGGGGGGGGGGGAGGATTCAGGAGGGAGGAGAAGGTGGCAAAGAGCTCCTAGGGTTAGAGGCAGATGCTTGAATTTAGAGTGGTAGAAAGTGGCTTTAGCAGCAGAGACAGAGGAGGAAAAATGTAGAGAGGAGGAGCGAAAGGATGCCAGGTCCGCAGGAGGCGAGTTTCTCCATTTCCGCTCGGCTGCCCGGAGCCCTGTTCTGTGAGCTCGCAATGAGTCGTCGAGCCACGGAGCGGGAGGAGGACCGAGCCGGCCTGGAAGATAGGGGACATAGAGAGTCAAAGGATGCAGAAAGGGAGGAGAGGAGGGTTGAGGAGGCAGAATCAGGAGATAGGTTGGAGAAGGTTTGAGCAGAGGGAAGAGATGATAGGATGGAAGAGGAGAGAGTAGGGGGAGAGAGAGCGAAGGTTGGGACGGCGCGATACCATCCGAGTAGGGGCAGTGTGGGAAGTGTTGGATGAGAGCGAGAGGGAAAAGGATACAAGGTAGTGGTCGGAGACTTGGAGGAGTTGCAATGAGGTTAGTGGAAGAACAGCATCTAGTAAAGATGAGGTCGAGCGTATTGCCTGCCTTGTGAGTAGGGGGGAAGGTGAGAGGGTGAGGTCAAAAGAGGAAAGGAGTGGAAAGAAGGAGGCAGAGAGGAATGAGTCAAAGGTAGACGGGGGAGGTTAAAGTCACCCAGAACTGTGAGAGGTGAGCCAGTCCTCAGGAAAGGAGCTTATCAAGACATCAAGCTCATTGATGAACTCTCCGAGGGGACCTGAGGGCGATAAATGATAAGGATGTTAAGCTTGAAAGGGCTGGTAACTGTGACAGCATGAAATTCAAAGGAGGCGATAGACAGATGGGTAAGGAGAAAGAGAGAATGACCACTTGGGAGAGATGATCCCTGTGCCACCACCCCGCTGACCAGAAGCTCTCGGGTGTGCGAGAACACGTGGCG
>NW_026278786.1:27500-40873 GCF_023373465.1 Oncorhynchus keta | reverse complement strand
GCTGCTGCTGCTGCTACTGCCACTGCTGCTACTGCTGCTGCTGCTACTACTGCCCATGCAACTGCTGCTACTGCTACTACTGCTACTGCTGCTGCTACTGCTGCTGCTGCTGCTGCTGCTGCTGCTGCTGCTGCTGCTATTGCTGCTGGTGCTGCTGCTGCTGCTGCTGCTGCTACTGCTGCTGCTACTGCTGCTACTACTGCTGCTGCTACTGCTGCTGCTGCTGCTACTACTAGCTGCTGCTACTGCTGTTGCTACTACTACTACTGCTGCTATAATGCTATTACTACTGCTGCTACTGCTACTACTACTACTACTACTACTGCTACTACTACTACTACTGCTAATCCACTACTACTACTCAAATTTATTTAACTACCACTACTACTGCTGCTACTGCTAAAGCTGCTTACTACTGCAGCCCTAAAACCCGCCGCTGCTGCAGCAACGCACTGCCGCTGCTGCTGCTGCTGCTGCTGCTGTGCTGTGCTGGAAAAGCTGCCTAGAACAGCTGCTGCTGGCTGCTGCTGCTGCTGAACCGCTGCTGCTATGCTGCTGCTGCTGCTGCTGCTGTAACCTCTGCTGCTGCTGCTGCTGCTAGAGCTTATAACAGAACATGCTACTGATGCTACTAATGCTGCTGCTGCTAAATGCTGCTGCTGCTGCTGTACTATAATAAGCTGCTGCTGCTGCTGCTGCTGCTGCTGCTGCTGCTGCTGCTACTACTGGACTACTGGGGACTGCTACTACTACTACCATCTATGCTACTGCTGCTGCTGCTGCTGCTGCTGCTGCTGCTGGGCTGCTGCTGCTGCTGCTGCTAGCTGCTGCTGCTGCTGCTGCTGCTGCTGCTGCTGCTGCTGCTGCCTCTTTTGCTGCTGCTGCTGCTGCTGGCTGCTGCTGAGCTGGCTGCAAGATGCTGCAACAGCAACTGCTGCTGCTGCTAAATGACCAGCTGGTTGAATAATAGTGGCAGAACAGTTGAAACTGGAGCAGGAGCTGCTGCTGCTGCTGCTACTGGCTGCTGCAAAGCTGCTGCTGCTGCTGCTGCTGCTGCTGCTGCTGCTGCTGCCTGCTGCTGCTCTGCTGCTGCTGCTGCTGGAGCAGCTGCTGCTGCTGCTGCTGCTGCTGCTGGTGCTGCTGCTGCTGCTGCTGGCTGCTGCTGCTGCTGCTGCTGCTGCTGCTGCTGCTGCTGCTGCTGCTGTGCAGAAGGCTGCTGCTGCTGCTGCTGCTGCTGATTCACAGCTGCTGCTGCTGTTAGCTGCTGCTGCTGCTGCTGCTGCTGCTGCTGCTGCTGCTGCTGCTGCTGCACTGCTGCTACTGCTGCTAAATACTGGAGGCTGAGCTACTACTGCTGCTGCTGCTGCTGCTGCTGCTGCTGCTGCTGCTACTGACTGGCTGCTGCTGCTGCTGCTGCTGCTGCTGCTGCTGCCCACTTTGCCCAAGCACTGCTGCCCACTGCCACTGCTGCTGCTATCTTCAACCACCAACTTACTGCTGAGCTGCTGCTGCTGCTGCTGCTGCTCTCCTGCTGCTGCTGCTGCTGCTGCTGCTGCTGCTGCTACTGCTGCTGCTGCTGCTGCTGCTGCTGCTGCTGCTGCTGCTGCTGCAGGCTGCTGCTGCTGCTGCCAGCTGCTGCTGGCTGCTGCTGCTGCTGCTGCTGCTGCTGCTGTGCTGCTGCCTGCTGTTGCTGCTGCTGTTGCTGCTGCTGCTACTGCTGCTGCTGCTGCTGGAAAGAGGGGGCTGCTGCTGCTGCTGCTGCTGCTGCTGCTGCTGCTGCTGCTGCTGCTGCTGCTGCTGTTGCTGTTGCTGCTGCTGCTGCTGCTGCTGCTGCTGCTGCTGCTGCTGCTGCTGCTGCTGCTGCTACTAACTACTGCTGCTGCTGCTACTGCTACTACTGCTACTACTACTACTACTACTACTACTACTGCTACTACTACTACTACTGCTACTACTGCTGCTACCTCTATTACTACTTTTATTTTATTTTTATGTATTTAACCAGGAAGGGCTAATTGAGATTTGAAATCTCTTTTTCAAGAGCATCCTGGCCAAGACACCAAATCATTACACAATTATAGACAGACAACATGAAATACTTCAAGTAATCTAATAAAAACCAAGAAATTCACAAGCGTTTAACAAAATCATAAAACTGCAAATGAAAAACATTGTCAGGTCAGGGAACCTGTCTGAAAATCCTTTAAAAATACCAATCGGGACAAGTTATTCCAGTTTAAAAGTTTTTCTTAAGGCGTTCCAAGACGATGGCGAGGAGTGCATAAAAGCCCTTTTACCAAATTCAGTTGGGACATTTGGAACAGTTAGCAGTATAAAGTCCTGCGAACAAAGAGAGTACCCACGACATTTCTGAACAATAAAAATGCCCAATTAAAATGGTAGTAAACCCCAAATGGCTTTGTAAATCAAAGCATACCAGTGACAACCTACGTGTGACTAAAGGCGGCCAGCCAACCCTGGTATATAGTGCAGTTGTGCAAGTTTAAAATAAATCTCTACTACTACTGCTACAACTACTACTACTACTGGTACTAATACAACTAGTATTACTGCAACTACTACTACTACTGCCCTACTAAATTCAGCAAAAAAATAACGTCCTCTCATTGTCAACTGTTTTATTTTCAGCAAACTTATCATGTGTAAATATTTGTGTGAACATAACAAGATTCAACAACTGAGACATAAACTGAACAAGTTCCACAGACATGTGACTAACAGAAATGGAATAATGTGTCCTGAACAAAGGAGGGGTCAAAATCAAAAGTAACAGTCAGTTTCGGGTGTGGCCACCAGCTGCATTAAGCACTGCAGTGCATCTCCTCCTCATGGACTGCACCAGATTTGCCAGTTCTTGCTGTGAGATGTTACACCACTCTTCCACCAAGGCACCTGCAAGTTCCCAAACATTTCTGTGGGGGGAATGGTCCTAGCCCTCACCCTCCGATCTAACAGGTCCCAGACTTCTCTGGGAGGAATGGCCCTAGCCCTCACCCTCCGATCTAACAGTTCCCAGGCGTGCTCAATGGGATTGAGATCCGGGCTCTTCACTGACCATGGCAGAACACTGTCTTGCAGGAAATCACGCACAGAATGGCTGGTGGCATTGTCGTGCAGGATGAGCCTGAGGAAGGGAGGAGGATATCTTCCCTGTAACGCATAGTGTTGAGATTGCCTGCAATGACGGACCCTCCACCTCCAAATTCATCCCGCTCCAGAGTACAGGCCTCTGACGCTCATTCCTTCGACGATAAGCAAGAATCCGACCACCACCCTGGTGAGACAAAACCGCGACTCGTTAGTGAAGAGCACTTTTTGCCAGTCCTGTCTGGTCCAGCAACGGTGGGTTTGTGCCCATAGGCAACGTTGTTGTTGGTGATGTCTGGTGAGGACCTGCCTTACAACAAGAGGCCTACAAAGCCCAAGCCTAGTCCATCCTCTCTCTGCCTTTTGCAAACAGTCTGACCACCGATGGAGGGACTGTGCGTTCCTGGTGTAACTCAGGCAGTTGTTGTTGCCATCCTGTACCTGTCCTGCATGTGTGATGTTCGGATGTACCGATCCTGTGCAGGTGTTGTTACACGTGGTCTGCCACAGCGAGGACGATTCGCTGTCCTTCCTGTCTCCCTGTACCACTGTCTTAGGCATTGCCATTTATTGCCTTGGCCATATCTGCAGTCCTCATACCTCTTGCAGCATGCCTAAGGCACATTCACGCAGGTGAGCAGGGACCCTGGGCATCTTTCTTTTGGTGTTTTCAGAGTCAGTAGAAAGGCCTCTTTAGTGTCCTAAGTGTTCATAACTGTGAGCTTAATTGCCTACCGTCTGTAAGCTGTTAGTGTCTTAACGACCGTTCCACAGGTGCATGTTCATTAATTGTTTATGGTTCATTGAACAAGCATGGGAAACAGTGTTTAAACCCTTTACAATGAAGATCTGTGAAGTTATTTGGATTTTTACCAATTATCTTTGAAAGACAGGGTCGTGAAGGGATGTTACTTTTTTACTACTGATGCTACTACTACTACTACTGATGCTACTACTACTACTACTACTACTACTGCTGCTAATAATGCTTTTGCTACTACTACTACTGATGCTACTACTACTACTACTACTGATGCTACTACTACTACTGCTACTACTACTACTACTGATGCTGCTACTACTACTACTGATGCTACTACTGCTACTACTACTGATGCTACTACTACTACTACTACTGATGCTACTACTACTGCTACTACTGATGCTACTACTACTACTACTACTGATGCTACTACTAGTGCTGCTACTGATGCTACTACTACTGCTGCCAATAATATGCTTTTGCTACTACTACTACTGATGCTACTACTACTGCTACTGCTGCTACTACTGCTACTACTGCTGCTGCTGCTACTGCTGCTGCTGCTGCTGATGCTGCTACTGCTACTACTGCTGATGCTACTACTACTACTACTGCTGATGCTGCTGCTGCTACGACTACTGCTGCTACTACTGCTACTACTGATGCTACTACTACTACTGCTACTGATGCTGCTGCTACTGCTGATGCTACTACTACTGCTACTACTGATGCTACTACTACTACTACTACTGATGCTACTGCTGCTACTTCTACTGCTGCCAATAATGCTTTTGCTACTACTACTACTACTGATGCTACTACTACTACTACTACTACTACTACCACAACTGATACTACTAGTACTACTACTACTGCTTCTACTTCTACTATTATAGTGGCTTGTGAAAGTATTCACCCCCTTACCTATTTTGTTGCCTTACAACCTGGAATTAAAATAGATTTTTGGGGAGAATGTATCATTTGATTTACACAACATGCCTACTACCCCTTTGTAGAATGTATAAAAAAAAACAAGAAATAAGTTGAAAAAAACAGAAAACTTGAGTGGGCTATTCACTCCCCCCAAATCAATACTTTGTAGAGCCACCTTTTGCAGCAATCAATTATAGCTGCAATTCTCTTTGGGTATGTCTCTATAAGCTTGGCACATCTAGCCACTGGGATATTTGGTGTTCACTGGGGATGGTGTTCTCAGGGTGATGAGAGGTGTTGGGTTTGCTCCCAGACATAGCATTTTCCTTGATGGCCAAAAAGCTCAGCTTTAGTCTCATCTGACCAGAGTAAACCTAGAGAGGAACCAGGCTATGAGGGTGGCCAGTCCTCTTCTGGCTGTGCCAGGTGGAGATTATAACAGAACATGGCCAAGATATTCAAGATGTTTAGAGTACCTTCTTCCATATGTTTGGAGATCTCCCACATGCCTATTGGCGACCACGCTTTTTCTAGCCACTCTTCCATAAAGCTGTGCCATGCACGACTTAAGGTGGTCCTATGGACAGATACTCCAATCTCCGCTGTGGAGCTTTGCAGCTCCTTTAGGGTTATCTTTGTTCTCTTTGTTATCTTTGGTCTCTTTCTTTTAATGCCCTCCTTGCCTGGACAATGAGTTCTGGTGGGCGGCCGTCTCTTGGCAGGTTTCTTGTGGTGCCATATTCCTAACATTTTTTAATAATGGATTTAATGGTGCTCCGTGGGATGTTCAAAGTTTCTGATATTGTTTTATAATCCAACCCTGATCTGTACTTCTCCACAACTTTGTCCCTGACCTGTTTGGAGAGCTCCTTGGTCTTCATGGTGCCACTTGCTTGGTGATGTTGCAGACTCTGGGGCCTTTCAGAACAGGTGTATATATACTGAGATCACGTGACACTCAAATAGTCCACCTTGTGCTATCTAACTAATGATGTGACTTCTGAAGGTAGTTGGTTGCACCAGATCTTATTTAGGGGCTTCATAGCAAAGGGGGTGAATACATATGAACAAATTTTTTAAAATATATATATTTTTTCAACAAGTACATTTTTTCATTTTGCGTATGTCCATTACATGAAATCCAAATAATTATCCGTTTACATTATGGGATGTAATGTTGCAAAATAGGAAAAACGCCAAGGGGGATGCAAAGTTTTGCAAGGCACTGCACATCTACTGCTACTGTTGACACTTCTGCTTTTTACTGCTACTTCACGTACTACTACTGCTGACACTACTACTGCTGACACTACTACTGCTGACACTACTACTGCTGACACTACTACTGCTGACACTACTACTGCTGACACTACTACTGCTGACACTACTACTGCTGACACTACTACTGCTGACACTACTACTGCTGACACTACTACTGCTGACACTACTACTGCTGACACTACTACTGCTACTATATTATGTCACTGTCTACAGTAATAAAGCTCTGTACATTCTGTCACTGTCTACAGTGTAAAGCTCTGTACATTCTGTCACTGTCTACAGTGTAAAGCTCTGTACATTCTGTCACTGTCTACAGTGTAAAGCTCTGTACATTCTGTCACTGTCCACAGTGTAAAGCTCTGTACATTCTGTCACTGTCTACAGTGTAAAGCTCTGTACATTCTGTCACTGTCTACAGTGTAAAGCTCTGTACATTCTGTCACTGTCTACAGTGTAAAGCTCTGAACATTCTGTCACTGTCTACAGTGTAAAGCTCTGTACATTCTGTCACTGTCTACGGTGTAAAGCTCTGTACATTCTGTCACTGTCTACAGTGTAAAGCTCTGTACATTCTGTCACTGTCTACCGTGTAAAGCTCTGTACATTCTGTCACTGTCTACAGTGTAAAGCTCTGTACATTCTGTCACTGTCTACAGTGTAAAGCTCTGTACATTCTGTCACTGTCTACAGTGTAAAGCTCTGTACATTCTGTCACTGTCTACAGTGTAAAGCTCTGTACATTCTGTCACTGTCTACAGTGTAAAGCTCTGTACATTCTGTCACTGTCTACAGTGTAAAGCTCTGTACATTCTGTCACGGTCTACAATGTAAAGCTCTGTACATTCTGTCACTGTCTACAGTGTAAAGCTCTGTACATTCTGTCACTGTCTACAGTGTAAAGCTCTGTACATTCTGTCACTGTCTACAGTGTAAAGCTCTGTACATTCTGTCACTGTCTACAGTGTAAAGCTCTGTACATTCTGTCACTGTCTACAGTGTAAAGCTCTGTACATTCTGTCACTGTCTACAGTGTAAAGCTCTGTACATTCTGTCACTGTCTACAGTGTAAAGCTCTGTACATTCTGTCACTGTCTACAGTGTAAAGCTCTGTACATTCTGTCACTGTCTACAGTGTAAAGCTCTGTACATTCTGTCACTGTCTACAGTAATAAAGCTCTGTACATTCTGTCACTGTCTACAGTGTAAAGCTCTGTACATTCTGTCACTGTCTACAGTGTAAAGCTCTGTACATTCTGTCACTGTCTACAGTAATAAAGCTCTGTACATTCTGTCACTGTCTACAGTGTAAAGCTCTGTACATTCTGTCACTGTCTACAGTGTAAAGCTCTGTACATTCGGTCACAAAAAGTGGTGTCTAATTGTTTCTCCAGCCTATCTGTTCAGGAGGCTCAGTAGTGTGCACTCAGCACTATTCAGGGACACCATGACTCCAGACTCTCTCTCTCTCTCTCTCTCTCTCTCACACACACACACACACACACACACACACACACACACACACACACACACACACACACACACACACACACACACACACACACACACACACACACACACACACACACACACACACACACACACACACACACCTAAATCTCTTAATGTACTTCTCTTCTTTGCTTCTCTCCCTGTCTCCCCACATCTCTCTCCTCCCCTGCCTCTTGTTATGTCTCACTGCATGTCTCCGTTCTCTCAACTTCTTCTCACTGTCTCTTCCTGTGTTCCCTAAGTCTTCCTGGATCAAGGCTCAGGGTGAGATCCAGATGGAGACACGTGAGGCAGATGGTTCAGGGTGAGATCCAGATGGAGACACGTGAGACAGATGGTTCAGGGTGAGATCCAGATGGAGACACGTGAGGCAGATGGTTCAGGGTGAGACCCAGATGGAGACACGTGAGACAGATGGTTCAGGGTGAGATCCAGATGGAGACACGTGAGACAGATGGTTCAGGGTGAGATCCAGATGGAGATACGTGAGACAGATGGTTCAGGGTGAGATCCAGATGGAGACACGTGAGACAGATGGTTTAGGGTGAGATCAGATGGAGACACGTGAGACAGATGGTTCAGGGTGAGACCCAGATGGAGACACGTGAGACAGATGGTTCAGGGTGAGACCCAGATGGAGACACGTGAAGGCAAATGGTTGTCTTATATCTGTTATACTACTGAGGTAGACCTGTCTCATATCTGTTATATTACTGAGGTAGACCTGTCTCATATCTGTTATATTACTGAGGTAGACCTGTCTCGTATCTGTTATATTACTGAGGTAGACCTGTCTCATATCTGTTATACTACTGAGGTAGACCTGTCTCATATCTGTTATATTACTGAGGTAGACCTGTCTCATATCTGTTATATTACTGAGGTAGACCTGTCTCATATCTGTTATAGTACTGAGGTAGACCTGTCTCGTATCTGTTATATTACTGAGGTAGACCTGTCTCATATCTGTTATATTACTGAGGTAGACCTGTCTCATATCTGTTATAGTACTGAGGTAGACCTGTCTCATATCTGTTATATTACTGAGGTAGACCTGTCTCATATCTGTTATATTACTGAGGTAGACCTGTCTCATATCTGTTATATTACTGAGGTAGACCTGTCTCATATATGTTATAGTACTGAGGTAGACCTGTCTCATATCTGTTATATTACTGATGTAGACCTGTCTCATATCTGTTATATTACTGAGGTAGACCTGTCTCATATCTGTTATATTACTGAGGTAGACCTGTCTCATATCTGTTATATTACTGAGGTAGACCTGTCTCATATCTGTTATACTACTGAGGTAGACCTGTCTCATATCTGTTATATTACTGAGGTAGACCTGTCTCATATCTGTTATATTACTGAGGTAGACCTGTCTCATATCTGTTATATTACTGAGGTAGACCTGTCTCATATCTGTTATATTACTGAGGTAGACCTGTCTCATATCTGTTATATTACTGAGGTAGACCTGTCTCATATCTGTTATATTACTGAGGTAGACCTGTCTCATATCTGTTATATTACTGAGGTAGACCTGTCTCATATCTGTTATATTACTGAGGTAGACCTGTCTCATATCTGTTATATTACTGAGGTAGACCTGTCTCATATCTGTTATATTACTGAGGTAGACCTGTCTCATATCTGTTATATTACTGAGGTAGACCTGTCTCATATCTGTTATAGTACTGAGGTAGACCTGTCTCGTATCTGTTATATTACTGAGGTAGACCTGTCTGTCTCATATCTGTTATATTACTGAGGTAGACCTGTCTCATATCTGTTATATTACTGAGGTAGACCTGTCTCATATCTGTTATAGTACTGAGGTAGACCTGTCTCATATCTGTTATATTACTGAGGTAGACCTGTCTCGTATCTGTTATATTACTGAGGTAGACCTGTCTCATATCTGTTATATTACTGAGGTAGACCTGTCTCATATCTGTTATATTACTGAGGTAGACCTGTCTCATATCTGTTATATTACTGAGGTAGACCTGTCTCATATCTGTTATATTACTGAGGTAGACCTGTCTCATATCTGTTATATTACTGAGGTAGACCTGTCTCATATCTGTTATATTACTGAGGTAGACCTGTCTCATATCTGTTATATTACTGAGGTAGACCTGTCTCATATCTGTTATATTACTGAGGTAGACCTGTCTCATATCTGTTATATTACTGAGGTAGACCTGTCTCATATCTGTTATAGTACTGAGGTAGACCTGTCTCGTATCTGTTATATTACTGAGGTAGACCTGTCTGTCTCATATCTGTTATATTACTGAGGTAGACCTGTCTCATATCTGTTATATTACTGAGGTAGACCTGTCTCATATCTGTTATATTACTGAGGTAGACCTGTCTCATATCTGTTATATTACTGAGGTAGACCTGTCTCATATCTGCCTCACTTAAAGACCTGTACCTACTGTGGTACTTACTCAGGGTTTCCTGTCTCATGTATCTGAGTGTCTTTACTCAGTGCTGACTCTCATCAAATGTTAACAAGTAGGGCTCTCTTTCAGATCTGACAGTTAAAACACTCTCCTCTCCTCTCCTATTCTCTCCATCCCCACCCAGCCTCTCTCTCCTCTCCTCTCCTATTCTCTCCATCCCCACCCAGCCTCTCCCTCCTCTCCTCTCCTATTCTCTCCATCCCCACCCAGCCTCTCCCTCCTCTCCTCTCCTATTCTGTCCATCCCCACCCAGCCTCTCCCTCCTCTCCTCTCCTATTCTGTCCATCCCCACCCAGCCTCTCCCTCCTCTCCTCTCCTATTCTGTCCATCCCCACACAGCCTCTCCCTCCTCTCCTCTCCTATTCTGTCCATCCCCACCCAGCCTCTCCCTCCTCTCCTCTCCTATTCTCTCCATCCCCACCCAGCCTCTCCCTCCTCTCCTCTCCTATTCTGTCCATCCCCACCCAGCCTCTCCCTCCTCTCCTCTCCTATTCTGTCCATCCCCACCCAGCCTCTCCCTCCTCTCCTCTCCTATTCTGTCCATCCCCACCCAGCCTCTCCCTCCTCTCCTCTCCTATTCTGTCCATCCCCACCCAGCCTCTCCCTCCTCTCCTCTCCTCTCCTCTCCTATTCTGTCCATCCCCACCCAGCCTCTCCCTCCTCTCCTCTCGTATTCTGTCCATCCCCACCCAGCCTTACCCTCCTCTCCTCTCCTATTCTGTCCATCCCCACCCAGCCTCTCCCTCCTCTCCTCTCGTATTCTGTCCATCCCCACCCAGCCTCTCCCTCCCCTCCTCTCCTATTCTGTCCATCCCCACCCAGCCTCTCCCTCCTCTCCTCTCCTATTCTGTCCATCCCCACCCAGCCTCTCCCTCCTCTCCTCTCCTATTCTGTCCATCCCCACCCAGCCTCTCCCTCCTCTCCTCTCCTATTCTGTCCATCCCCACCCAGCCTCTCCCTCCTCTCCTCTCCTATTCTGTCCATCCCCACCCAGCCTCTCCCTCCTCTCCTCTCTTCTCCTCTCCTATTCTGTCCATCCCCACCCAGCCTCTCCCTCCTCTCCTCTCCTATTCTGTCCATCCCCACCCAGCCTCTCCCTCCTCTCCTCTCCTATTCTGTCCATCCCCACCCAGCCTTTCCCTCCTCTCCTCTCCTATTCTGTCCATCCCCACCCAGCCTCTCCCTCCTCTCCTCTCGTATTCTGTCCATCCCCACCCAGCCTCTCCCTCCCCTCCTCTCCTATTCTGTCCATCCCCACCCAGCCTCTCCCTCCTCTCCTCTCCTATTCTGTCCATCCCCACCCAGCCTCTCCCTCCTCTCCTCTCCTATTCTGTCCATCCCCACCCAGCCTCTCCCTCCTCTCCTCTCCTATTCTGTCCATCCCCACCCAGCCTCTCCCTCCTCTCCTCTCCTATTCTGTCCATCCCCACCCAGCCTCTCCCTCCTCTCCTCTCCTATTCTGTCCATCCCCACCCAGCCTCTCCCTCCTCTCCTCTCCTATTCTGTCCATCCCCACCCAGCCTCTCCCTCCTCTCCTCTCCTATTCTGTCCATCCCCACCCAGCCTCTCCCTCCTCTCCTCTCCTATTCTGTCCATCCCCACCCAGCCTCTCCCTCCTCTCCTCTCCTATTCTGTCCATCCCCACCCAGCCTCTCCCTCCCTCCTCTCCTCTCCTCTCCTCTCCTCTCCTCTCCTCTCCTCTCCTATTCTGTCCATCCCCACCCAGCCTCTCCCTCCTCTCCTCTCCTATTCTCTCCATCCCCACCCAGCCTCTCCCTCCCCTCCTCTCCTATTCTGTCCATCCCCACCCAGCCTCTGCCTCCTCTCCTCTCCTATTCTGTCCTTCCCCACCCAGCCTCTCCCTCCTCTCCTCTCCTATTCTGTCCTTCCCCACCCAGCCTCACAGTCAGTTCTGTGGGAGAACGACCTAGCGCTTGTGTCTCATTTCTCAGACCGTCTTGTTGTTGTTGTTGTTGTACAGGACATCGTCAGAAGCTGGAGGAGTCTCCTAAAACAGGGCTGTTCTCAGACCGTCTCAGTGAGCTGGAGAGGATCAGACAGACAACCATGAGGGTTGCCGTGCCGACACAGTCCCAACAACAGCCGCTCAACGCTGGACACAACCCCTTCAACCCTCAAGGGCAGACACAGATACCAGGTGAGATTTAAATACTCTAACCCCCAAGGGCAGACACAGATACCAGGTGAGATTTAAATACTCTAACCCCCAAGTGCAGACACAGATACCAGGTGATATTTAAATACTCTAACCCCCAAGGGCAGACACAGATACCAGGTGAGATTTAAATACTTTAACCCCCAAGGGCAGACACAGATACCAGGTGAGATTTAAATACTCTAACCCCAAGGGCAGACACAGATACCAGGTGAGATTTAAATACTCTAACCCCCAAGTGCAGACACAGATACCAGGTGATATTTAAATACTCTAACCCCCAAGGGCAGACACAGATACCAGGTGAGATTTAAATACTCTAACCCCCAAGGGCAGACACAGATACCAGGTGAGATTTAAATACTCTAACCCCCAAGGGCAGACACAGATACCAGGTGAGATTTAAATACTCTAACCCCCAAGGGCAGACACAGATACCAGGTGAGATTTAAATACTATAACCCCCAAGGGCAGACTCAGATACCAGGTGAGATTTAAATACTCTAACCCCCAACACACAGACACAGATACCAGATGAGACCATAATCTCTAACCCCCGACACACAGACACAGATACCAGATGAGACCATAATCTCTAACCCCCGACACACAGACACCGATACCAGATGAGACCATAATCTCTAACCCCCGACACACAGACACAGATACCAGATGAGACCATAATCTCTAACCCCCGACACACAGACACAGATACCAGATGAGACCATAATCTCTAACCCCCGACACACAGACACAGATACCAGATGAGACCATAATCTCTAACCCCCGACACACAGACACAGATACCAGATGAGACCATAATCTCTAACCCCCGACACACAGACACAGATACCAGATGAGACCATAATCTCTAACCCCGACACACATAGATACAGATACCAGATGAGACCATAATCTCTAACCCCCGACACACAGACACCGATACCAGATGAGACCATAAACTCTAACCCCCGACACACAGACACAGATACCAGATGAGACCATAATCTCTAACCCCCGACACACAGACACAGATACCAGATGAGACCATAATCTCTAACCCCCGACACACAGACACAGATACCAGATGAGACCATAATCTCTAACCCCCGACACACAGACA
>NW_026278786.1:12500-22500 GCF_023373465.1 Oncorhynchus keta | reverse complement strand
TCACCTAATCATCCCCAGTTTACAATTGGCTCATTCATCCCCTCCTCTCTCCTGTAACTATTCCCAGGTCGTTGCTGTAAATGAGAACGTGTCAACTTATCTGATAAAATAAGGGTAAAGTAAACATTTAAAATAATAAACACGCGCCCACCTGAGGATCTTTATTTTTCATCCATCTATTTCCTGTGTTAGAAGGTTGTAAAATCACTTAAATATCGCTGGTTTGCATGCTTTCATGTTATTCATTGTGAAAAAAGAGAACTTACATCACAAGAAAGAGGACTTACATGAGAAGAAAGAGAACTTAAATCTCAAGAAAGAGAACTAGTGGTTGACAGAGCAGTTGAGTACAGATGGGGTAGCCAAAGCAGGTAGGGTAGACAGAGAGGGTAGGGTAGACAGAGCAGGTGAGTACAGGTAGGGTAGACGGAGCAGGTGAGTTCAGGTAGGGTAGACAGAACAGGTAGGGTAGACAGAGCAGGTGAGTTCAGGTAGGGTAGACAGAACAGGTAGGGTAGACAGAGCAGGTGAGTTCAGGTAGGGTAGACAGAGCCGGTAGGGTAGACAGAACAGGTAGGGTAGACAGAGCAGGTGAGTTCAGGTAGGGTAGACAGAACAGGTAGGGTAGACAGAGCCGGTAGGGTATAGACAGAACAGGTAGGGTAGACAGAGCAGGTGAGTTCAGGTAGGGTAGACAGAACAGGTAGGGTAGACGGAGCAGGTGAGTTCAGGTAGGGTAGACAGAACAGGTAGGGTAGACAGAGCAGGTGAGTTCAGGTAGGGTAGACAGAGCCGGTAGGGTAGACAGAGCAGGTGAGTACAGGTAGAGTAGACAGAGCAGGTGAGTACAGGTAGGGTAGACAGAGCAGGTGAGTACAGGTAGGGTAGACAGAGCAGGTGAGTTCAGGTAGGGTAGACAGAGAAGGTGAGTACAGGTAGGGTAGACAGAGCAGGTGAGTACAGGTAGGGTAGACAGAGCAGGTGAGTGCAGGTAGGGTAGACAGAGCAGGTGAGAACTGTTAGGGTAGACAGAGCAGGTGAGTACAAGTAGGGTAGACAGAGCAGGTGATTACAGGTAGGGTAGACAGAGCAGGTGAGTTCAGGTAGGGTAGACAGAGCAGGTGAGTTCAGATGGGGTAGCCAGAGCAGGTAGGGTAGACAGAGCAGGTGAGTACAGGTAGGGTAGACAGAGCAGGTGAGTACTGGTAGGGTGGACAGAGCGGGAGAATACTGGTAGGGTAGACAGGGCAGGTGAGTACTGGTAGGGTAGACAGAGCAGGTAGGGTAGACAGAGAAGGTGAGTTCAGGTAGGGTAGACAGAGCAGGTGAGTTCAGGTAGGGTGGACAGAGCAGGTAGAGTAGACAGAGCAGGTGAGTACAGGTAGGGTAGACAGAGCAGGTGAGTTCAGGTAGGGTAGACAGAGCAGGTGAGTTCAGGTAGGGTAGACAGAGCAGGTGAGTTCAGGTAGGGTAGACAGAGCAGGTGAGTACAGGTAGGGTAGACAGAGCAGGTAGGGTAGACAGAGCAGGTGAGTACAGGTAGGGTAGACAGAGCAGGTGAGTTCAGGTAGGGTAGACAGAGCAGGTGAGTTCAGGTAGGGTGGACAGAGCAGGTAGAGTAGACAGAGCAGGTGAGTACAGGTAGGGTAGACAGAGCAGGTGAGTTCAGGTAGGGTAGACAGAGCAGGTGAGTTCAGGTAGGGTAGACAGAGCAGGTGAGTTCAGGTAGGGTAGACAGAGCAGGTGATTACAGGTAGGGTAGACAGAGCAGGTAGGGTAGACAGAGAAGGTGAGTTCAGGTAGGGTAGACAGAGCAGGTGAGTTCAGGTAGGGTGGACAGAGCAGGTAGAGTAGACAGAGCAGGTGAGTACAGGTAGGGTAGACAGAGCAGGTGAGTTCAGGTAGGGTAGACAGAGCAGGTGAGTTCAGGTAGGGTAGACAGAGCAGGTGAGTTCAGGTAGGGTAGACAGAGCAGGTGATTACAGGTAGGGTAGACAGAGTAGGTGAGTGCAGGTAGGGTAGACAGAGCAGGTAGGGTAGACAGAGCAGGTGAGTACAGGTATGATAGACAGAGCAGGTGAGTGCAGGTAGGGTAGACAGAGCAGGTGAGTACAAGTAGGGTAGACAGAGCAGGTAGGGTAGACAGAGCAGGTGAGTTCAGGTGGGGTAGCCAGAGCAGGGAGGGTAGACAGAGCAGGTGAGTACAGGTAGGGTAGACAGAGCAGGTGAGTACTGGTAGGGTAGACAGAGCAGGTGAGTTCTGGTAGTGTAGACAGAGCAGGTGAGTTCAGGTAAGGTAGACAGAGCAGGTGAGTTCAGGTGGGATAGCCAGAGCAGGTAGGATAGACAGAGCAGGCGAGTACTGTTAGGGTAGACAGGGCAGGTGAGTACTGGTAGGGTAGAGAGCAGGTGAGTACTGGTAGTGTAGACAGAGCAGGTGAGTACCGTTAGGGTAGACAGAGCAGGTGAGTATGGGTAGGGTAGACAGAGCAGGTAGGGGAGACAGAGTAGGTAGGGTAGACAGAGAAGGTAGGGTTGACAAAGCAGGTGAGTACAGGTAGGGTAGACAAAGCAGGTGAGTACAGGTAGGGTAGACAGAGTAGGTAGGGTAGACAGAGTAGGTAGGGTAGACAGAGAAGGTAGGGTTGACAGAGAAGGTAGGGTTGACAAAGCAGGTGAGTACAGGTAGGGTAGACAAAGCAGGTGAGTACAGGTAGGGTAGACAGAGCAGGTAGGGTAGACAGAGCAGGTGAGTTCAGGTAGGGTAGACAGAGGAGGTGAGTACTGGTAGGGTAGACAGAGCAGGTGAGTACAGGTAGGGTAGACAGAGCAGGTGAGTTCAGGTAGGGTAGACAGAGCAGGTGAGTACAGGTACGGTAGACAGAGCAGGTGAGTTCAGGTAGGGTAGACAGAGCAGGTGAGTTCAGGTAGGGTAGACAGAGTAGGTGAGTACAGATAGGGTAGACAGAGCAGGTGAGTACAGGTAGGGTAGACAACGCAGGTGAGTACTGTTAGGGTAGACAGAGCAGGTGAGTACAGATAGGGTAGACAGAGCAGGTGAGTACAGGTAGGGTAGACAACGCAGGTGAGTACTGTTAGGGTAGACAGAGCAGGTGAGTACTGTTAGGGTAGACAGAGCAGGTGAGTGCAGGTACGGTAGACAGAGCAGGTGACTACAAGTAGGGTAGACAGAGTAGGTGAGTACAGGTAGGGTAGACAGAGCAGGTGAGTTCAGGTAGGGTAGACAGAGCCGGTAGGGTAGACAGAGCAGGTGAGTACAGGTAGAGTAGACAGAGCAGGTGAGTACAGGCAGGGTAGACAGAGAAGGTGAGTTCAGGTAGGGTAGACAGAGAAGGTGAGTACAGGTAGGGTAGACAGAGCAGGTGAGTACAGGTAGGGTAGACAGAGCAGGTGAGAACTGTTAGGGTAGACAGAGCAGGTGAGTGCAGGTAGGGTAGACAGAGCAGGTGAGTACAAGTAGGGTAGACAGAGCAGGTGATTACAGGTAGGGTAGACAGAGCAGGTGAGTTCAGGTAGGGTAGACAGAGCAGGTGAGTTCAGATGGGGTAGCCAGAGCAGGTAGGGTAGACAGAGCAGGTGAGTACAGGTAGGGTAGACAGAGCAGGTGAGTACTGGTAGGGTAGACAGAGCGGGAGAATACTGGTAGGGTAGACAGGGCAGGTGAGTACTGGTAGGGTAGACAGAGCAGGTAGGGTAGACAGAGAGGTGAGTTCAGGTAGGGTAGACAGAGCAGGTGAGTTCAGGTAGGGTGGACAGAGCAGGTAGAGTAGACAGAGCAGGTGAGTACAGGTAGGGTAGACAGAGCAGGTGAGTTCAGGTAGGGTAGACAGAGCAGGTGAGTTCAGGTAGGGTAGACAGAGTAGGTGAGTACAGGTAGGGTGGACAGAGCAGGTAGAGTAGACAGAGCAGGTGAGTACAAGTAGGGTAGACAGAGTAGGTGAGTGCAGGTAGGGTAGACAGAGCAGGTGAGTACAAGTAGGGTAGAAAGAGCAGGTGATTACAGGTAGGGTAGACAGAGCAGGTGAGTTCAGGTGGGGTAGCCAGAGCAGGGAGGGTAGACAGCGAGGGTAGGGTAGACAGAGCAGGTGAGTACAGGTAGGGTAGACAGAGAAGGTGAGTACTGGTAGGGTAGACAGAGCAGGTGAGTACTGGTAGGGTAGACAGAGCAGGTAGGGTAGACAGAGCAGGTGAGTTCAGGTAGGGTAGACAGAGCAGGTGAGTTCAGGTAGGGTAGACAGAGCAGGTGAGTACAGATAGGGTAGACAGAGCAGATGAGTACAGGTAGGGTAGACAACGCAGGTGAGTACTGTTAGGGTAGACAGAGCAGGTGAGTACTGTTAGGGTAGACAGAGCAGGTGAGTGCAGGTATGGTACACAGAGCAGGTGAGTACAAGTAGGGTAGACAGAGTAGGTGAGTACAGGTAGGGTAGACAGAGCAGGTGAGTTCAGGTGGGGTAGCCAGAGCAGGGAGGGTAGACAGAGCAGGTGAGTACAGGTAGGGTAGACAGAGCAGGTGAGTACTGGTAGGGTAGACAGAGCAGGTGAGTTCTGGTAGTGTAGACAGAGCAGGTGAGTTCAGGTAAGGTAGACAGAGCAGGTGAGTTCAGGTGGGATAGCCAGAGCAGGTAGGATAGACAGAGCAGGCGAGTACTGTTAGGGTAGACAGGGCAGGTGAGTACTGGTAGGGTAGAGAGAGCAGGTGAGTACTGGTAGTGTAGACAGAGCAGGTGAGTACCGTTAGGGTAGACAGAGCAGGTGAGTATGGGTAGGGTAGACAGAGCAGGTAGGGGAGACAGAGTAGGTAGGGTAGACAGAGAAGGTAGGGTTGACAAAGCAGGTGAGTACAGGTAGGGTAGACAAAGCAGGTGAGTACAGGTAGGGTAGACAGAGTAGGTAGGGTAGACAGAGTAGGTAGGGTAGACAGAGAAGGTAGGGTTGACAGAGAAGGTAGGGTTGACAAAGCAGGTGAGTACAGGTAGGGTAGACAAAGCAGGTGAGTACAGGTAGGGTAGACAGAGCAGGTAGGGTAGACAGAGCAGGTGAGTTCAGGTAGGGTAGACAGAGGAGGTGAGTACTGGTAGGGTAGACAGAGCAGGTGAGTACAGGTAGGGTAGACAGAGCAGGTGAGTTCAGGTAGGGTAGACAGAGCAGGTGAGTACAGGTACGGTAGACAGAGCAGGTGAGTTCAGGTAGGGTAGACAGAGCAGGTGAGTTCAGGTAGGGTAGACAGAGTAGGTGAGTACAGATAGGGTAGACAGAGCAGGTGAGTACAGGTAGGGTAGACAACGCAGGTGAGTACTGTTAGGGTAGACAGAGCAGGTGAGTACAGATAGGGTAGACAGAGCAGGTGAGTACAGGTAGGGTAGACAACGCAGGTGAGTACTGTTAGGGTAGACAGAGCAGGTGAGTACTGTTAGGGTAGACAGAGCAGGTGAGTGCAGGTACGGTAGACAGAGCAGGTGACTACAAGTAGGGTAGACAGAGTAGGTGAGTACAGGTAGGGTAGACAGAGCAGGTGAGTTCAGGTAGGGTAGACAGAGCCGGTAGGGTAGACAGAGCAGGTGAGTACAGGTAGAGTAGACAGAGCAGGTGAGTACTGGTAGGGTAGACAGAGCAGGTGAGTACTGGTAGTGTAGACAGAACAGGTGAGTTCAGGTAAGGTAGAAAAACCAGGTGAGTTCAGGTGGGATAGCCAGAGCAGGTAGGATAGACAGAGCAGCTGAGTACAGGTAGGGAGGACAGAGCAGGCGAGTACTGGTAGGGTAGACAGGGCAGGTGAGTACTGGTAGGGTAGAGAGAGGGTGAGTACTGGTAGTGTAGACAGAGCAGGTGAGTACCGTTAGGGTAGACAGAGCAGGTGAGTACGGGTAGGGTAGACAGAGCAGGTAGGGTAGACAGAGTAGGTAGGGTAGACAGAGAAGGTAGGGTTGACAAAGCAGGTGAGTACAGGTAGGGTAGACAAAGCAGGTGAGTACAGGTAGGGTAGACAGAGCAGGTAGGGTAGACAGAGCAGGTGAGTTCAGGTAGGGTAGACAGAGGAGGTGAGTACTGGTAGGGTAGACAGAGAAGGTGAGTACAGGTAGGGTAGACAGAGCAGGTGAGTTCAGGTAGGGTAGACAGAGCAGGTGGTTACTGGTAGGGTAGACAGAGCAGGTTCGTACAGGTAGGGTAGACAGAGCAGGTTAGTACAGGTAGGGTAGACAGGGCAGGTGAGTACAGGTAGTGTAGACAGAGCAGGTGACTTCAGGTAGGGTAGACAGAGCAGGTGAGTTCAGGTGGGGTAGCCAGAGCAGGTAGGGTAGACAGCGAGGGGAGGGTAGACAGAGCAGGTGAGTACAGGTAGGGTAGACAGAGGAGGTGAGTACTGGTAGGGTAGACAAAGCAGGTGAGTACTGGTAGTGTAGACAGAGCAGGAAGGGAAGACAGAGCAGGTGAGTTCAGGTAGGGTGGACAGAGCAGGTGAGTTCAGGTAGGGTAGACAAAGCAGGTGAGTACTGTTAGGGTAGACAGAGGAGGTGAGTGCAGGTAGGGTAGACAGATCAGGTGAGTACAGGTAGGGTAGACAGCGCAGGTGAGTTCAGGTAGGGTAGACAGAGCAGGTGAGTTCAGGTAGGGTAGACAGAGCAGGTAGGGTAGACAGAACAGGTGAGTTCAGGTAGGGTAGACAGAGCAGTTGAGTTCAGATAGGGTAGACAGAGAAGGTAGGGTAGACAGAGCAGGTGAGTTCAGGTAGGGTAGACAGAGCAGGTGAGTACAGGTAGGGTGGACAGAGCAGGTGAGTACTGGTAGGGTAGACAGAGCAGGTGAGTTCAGGTAGTGTAGACAGAGAAGGTAAGGTAGACAGAGCAGGTGTGTTCAGGTAGGGTAGACAGAGAAGGTGGTTACTGGTAAAGTAGACAGAGCAGGTGAGTACAGGTAGGGTCGACAAGCAGGTGAGTACAGGTAGGGTTGACAGAGCAGGTGTGTTCAGTTAGGGTAGACAGAGCAGGTGAGTACAGGTACGGTAGACAGAGCAGGTAGGGTTGACAGCAGGTGAGTACAGGTAGGGTAGACAGAGCAGGTGAGTTCAGGTAGGGTAGACAGAGCAGGTAAGGTAGACAGAGCTGGTGAGTACTGGTAGAGTAGACAGAGCAGGTGAGTTCAGGTAGGGTAGACAGAGCAGGTGAGTACAGGTAGGGTAGACAGAGCAGGTGAGTACAGGTAGGGTAGACAGAGTAGGTGAGTACAGGTAGGGTAGACAGAGCAGGTGAGTTCAGGTAGGGTAGACAGAGCAGGTGAGTTCAGGTAGGGTAGACAGAGCAGGTGAGTTCAGGTAGGGTAGACAGAGTAGGTGAGTACAGGTAGGGTAGACAGAGCAGGTGAGTTCAGGTAGTGTAGACAGAGCAGGTGAGTACAGGTAGGGCAGACAGAGCAGGTGAGTACAGGTAGGGTAGACAGAGCAGGTGAGTACAGGTAGGGTAGACAGAGCAGGTGAGTTCAGGTAGGGTAGACAGAGCAGGTGAGTTCAGGTAGGGTAGACAGAGCAGGTGAGTTCAGGTAGGGTAGACAGAGCAGGTGAGTACAGGTAGGGTAGACAGAGCAGGTGAGTACAGGTAGGGTAGACAGAGCAGGTGAGTACAGGTAGGGTAGACAGAGCAGGTGAGTTCAGGTAGAGTAGACAGAGCAGGTGAGTACAGGTAGGGTGGACAGAGCAGGTGAGTACTGGTAGGGTAGACAGAGCAGTTGAGTTCAGGTAGGGTAGACAGAGCAGGTAGGGTAGACAGAGCAGGTGAGTTCAGGTAGTGTAGACAGAGCAGGTAGGGTGGACAGAGCAGGTGAGTACTGGTAGGGTAGACAGAGCAGTTGAGTTCAGGTAGGGTAGACAGAGCAGGTAGGGTAAACAGAGCAAGTGAGTTCAGGTAGGGTAGACAGAGCAGGTGGTTACTGGTAGAGTAGACAGAGCAGGTGAGTACAGGTAGGGTAGACAAGCAGGTGAGTTCAGGTAGGGTAGACAGAGCAGGTGAGTTCAGGTAGGGTAGACAGAGCAGGTAGGGTAGACAGAGCAGGTGAGTTCAGGTAGTGTAGACAGAGCAGGTAAGGTAGACAGAGCAGGTGAGTTCAGGTAGGGTAGACAGAGCAGGTGGTTACTGGTAGAGTAGACAGAGCAGGTGAGTACAGGTAGGGTAGACAAGCAGGTGAGTTCAGGTAGGGTAGACAGAGCAAGTGAGTACAGGTACGGTAGACAGAGCAGGTGACTACTGGTAGGGTAGACTGAGCAGGTGACTACTGGTAGGGTAGACAGAGCAGGTGAGTTCATGTAGGGTAGACAGAGCAGGTAGGGTTGACAGAGCAGGTGAGTAAAGGTAGGGTAGACAGAGCAGGTGAGTTCAGGTAGGGTAGACAGAGCAGGTGAGTTCAGGTAGGGTAGACAGAGCAGGTGAGTACAGGTAGGGTAGACAGAGCAGGTAGGGTAGACAGAACAGGTGAGTTCAGGTAGGGTAGACAGAGCAGTTGAGTTCATGTAGGGTAGACAGAGCAGGTAGGGTAGACCCAGCAGGTGAGTTCAGGTAGGGTAAACAGAGCAGTTGAGTTGAGGTAGGCTAGACAGAGCAGGTGGTTACTGGTAGAGTAGACAGAGCAGGTGATTACAGGTAGGGTAGACAAGCAGGTGAGTTCAGGTAGGGTAGACAGAGCAGGTGAGTTCAGGTAGGGTAGACAGAGCAGGTAGGGTAGACAGAGCAGGTGAGTTCAGGTAGTGTAGACAGAGCAGGTAAGGTAGACAGAGCAGGTGAGTTCAGGTAGGGTAGACAAGCAGGTGAGTTCAGGTAGGGTAGACAGAGCAGGTAAGGTAGACAGAGCAGGTGAGTTCAGGTAGGGTAGACAGAGCAGGTGGTTACTGGTAGAGTAGACAGAGCAGGTGAGTACAGGTAGGGTAGACAAGCAGGTGAGTTCAGGTAGGGTAGACAGAGCAGGTGAGTTCAGGTAGGGTAGACAAGCAGGTGAGTTCAGGTAGTGTAGACAGAGCAGGTAAGGTAGACAGAAGGTGAGTTCAGGTAGGGTAGACAGAGCAGGTGGTTACTGGTAGAGAGACAGAGCAGGTGAGTACAGGTAGGGTAGACAAGCAGGTGAGTTCAGGTAGGGTAGACAGAGCAGGTGAGTTCAGGTAGGGTAGACAGAGCAGGTGAGTTCAGGTAGGGTAGACAGAGCAGGTAGGGTAGACAGAGCAGGTGAGTTCAGGTAGGGTAGACAGAGCAGGTGAGTTCAGGTAGGGTAATCAGAGCAGGTGAGTACAGTTAGGGTAGACAGAGCAAGTGAGTACAGGTACGGTAGACAGAGCAGGTGACTACTGGTAGGGTAGACTGAGCAGGTGACTACTGGTAGGGTAGACAGAGCAGGTGAGTTCATGTAGGGTAGACAGAGCAGGTAGGGTTGACAGAGCAGGTGAGTACTGGTAGAGTAGACAGAGCAGGTGAGTTCAGGTAGGGTAGACAGAGCAGGTGAGTTCAGGTAGGGTAGACAGAGCAGGTGAGTTCAGGTAGGGTAGACAGAGCAGGTGAGTTCAGGTAGGGTAGACAGAGCAGGTAAGGTAGACAGAGCTGGTGAGTACTGGTAGAGTAGACAGAGCAGGTGAGTTCAGGTAGGGTAGACAGAGCAGGTGAGTTCAGGTAGGGTAGACAGAGCAGGTGAGTTCAGGTAGGGTAGACAGAGAAGGTGAGTTCAGGTAGGGTAGACAGAGCAGGTGAGTACAGGTAGGGTAGACAGAGCAGGTGAGTACAGGTAGGGTAGACAGAGCAGGTAAGGTAGACAGAGCTGGTGAGTACTGGTAGGGTAGACAGAGCAGGTGAGTTCAGGTAGTGTAGACAGAGCAGGTGAGTACAGGTAGGGTGGACAGAGCAGGTGAGTACTGGTAGGGTAGACAGAGCAGTTGAGTTCAGGTAGGGTAGACAGAGCAGGTAGGGTAGACAGAGCAGGTGAGTTCAGGTAGTGTAGACAGAGCAGG
>NW_026278786.1:0-7500 GCF_023373465.1 Oncorhynchus keta | reverse complement strand
GTGTAGACCTGTAGTTTATAGTTCTGGTTTTATCTCCTCTGTGTAGACCTGTAGTTTACAGTTCTGGGTTGATCTCCTCTGTGTAGACCTGTAGTTTTTACAGTTCTGGGTTTATCTCCTCTGTGTAGACCTGTAGTTTATAGTTCTGGGTTTATCTCCTCTGTGTAGACCTGTAGCTTACAGTTCTGGGTTTATCTCCTCTGTCTTGACCTGTAGTTTACAGTTCTGGGTTTATCTCCTCGTGTAGACCTGTAGTTTACAGTTCTGGGTTTATCTCCTCTCTCTTGACCTGTAGTTTATAGTTCTGGGTTTATCTCTGTGTAGACCTGTAGTTTACAGTTCTGGGTTTATCTCCTCTGTCTTGACCTGTAGTTTACAGTTCTGGGTTTATCTCCTCTGTGTAGACCTGTAGTTTACAGTTCTGGGTTTATCTCCTCTCTCTTGACCTGTAGTTTACACTTCTGGGTTTATCTCCTCTGTGTAGACCTGTAGTTTATAGTTCTGGGTTTATCTCCTCTGTGTAGACCTGTAGTTTACAGTTCTGGGTTTATCTCCTCTGTCTTGACCTGTAGTTTACAGTTCTGGGTTTATCTCCTCTGTGTTGACCTGTAGTTTATAGTTCTGGGTTTATCTCTTCTGTGTAGACCTGCAGTTTATAGTTCTGGGTTTATCTCTGTGTAGACCTGTAGTTTACAGTTCTGGGTTTATCTCCTCTGTGTAGACCTGTAGTTTACAGTTCTGGGTTTATCTCCTCTGTGTAGACCTGTAGTTTACAGTTCTGGGTTTATCTCCTCTGTGTAGACCTGTAGTTTACAGTTCTGGGTTTATCTCCTCTGTCTTGACCTGTAGTTTACAGTTCTGGGTTTATCTCTGTGTAGACCTGTAGTTTATAGTTCTGGTTCTATCTCCTCTGTGTAGACCTGTAGTTTACAGTTCTGGGTTTATCTCATCTGTGTAGACCTGTAGTTTACAGTTCTGGGTTTATCTCCTCTGTCTTGACCTGTAGTTTACAGTTCTGGGTTTATCTCTCTGTCTTGACCTGTAGTTACAGTTCTGGGTTTATCTCCTCTGTGTAGACCTGTAGTTTACAGTTCTGGGTTTATCTCCTCTGTGTAGACCTGTAGTTTACAGTTCTGGGTTTATCTCCTCTGTCTTGACCTGTAGTTTTTACAGTTCTGGGTTTATCTCTGTGTAGACCTGTAGTTTACAGTTCTGGGTTATCTCTGTGTAGACCTGTAGTTTACAGTTCTGGGTTTATCTCCTCTGTGTAGACCTGTAGTTTATAGTTCTGGGTTTATCTCCTCTGTGTGTGTAGACCTGTAGATTACAGTTCTGGGTTTATCTCCTCTGTCTTGACCTGTAGTTTACAGTTCTGGGTTTATCTCCTCTGTGTAGACCTGTAGTTTACAGTTCTGGGTTTATCTCCTCTGTGTTGACCTGTAATTTATAGTTCTGGGTTTATCTCTGTGTAGACCTGTAGTTTACAGTTCTGGGTTTATCTCCTCTGTCTTGACCTGTAGTTTACAGTTCTGGGTTTATCTCCTCTGTGTAGACCTGTAGTTTACAGTTCTGGGTTTATCTCCTCTGTGTAGACCTGTAGTTTACAGTTCTGGGTTTATCTCCTCTGTGTAGACCTGTAGTTTATAGTTCTGGGTTTATCTCCTCTGTGTAGACCTGTAGTTTACAGTTCTGGGTTTATCTCCTCTGTGTAGACCTGTAGTTTATAGTTCTGGGTTTATCTCTGTGTAGACCTGTAGTTTATAGTTCTGGGTTTATCTCTGTGTAGACCTGTAGTTTACAGTTCTGGGTTTATCTCTGTGTAGACCTGTAGTTTATAGTTCTGGGTTTATCTCCTCTGTGTTGACCTGTAGTTTTACAGTTCTGGGTTTATCTCCTCTGTGTAGACCTGTAGTTTTACAGTTCTGGGTTTATCTCCTCTGTGTAGACCTGTAGTTTACAGTTCTGGGTTTATCTCCTCTGTCTTGACCTGTAGTTTTACAGTTCTGGGTTTATCTCCTCTGTCTTGACCTGTAGTTTACCTGGGTTTATCTCTGTTAGACCTGTAGTTTACAGTTCTGGGTGTATCTCTGTCTAGACCTGTAGTTTACAGTTCTGGGTTTATCTCCTCTGTAGACCTGTAGTTTTAGTTCTGGGTTTATCTCCTCTGTTCCTGTAGCTTACAGTTTTGGGTTTATCTCCTCTGTCTTGACCTGTAGTTTACAGTTCTGGGTTTATCTCCTGTGTAGACCTGTAGTTTACAGTTCTGGGTTTATCTCTGTGTAGACCTGTAGTTTACAGTTCTGGGTGTATCTCTGTAGACCTGTAGTTTACAGTTCTGGGTTTTATCTCCTCTGTGTAGACCTGTAGTTTATAGTTCTGGGTTTTATCTCCTCTGTGTAGACCTGTAGCTTACAGTTTTGGGTTTATCTCCTCTGTCTTGACCTGTAGTTTACAGTTCTGGGTTTATCTCCTCGTGTAGACCTGTAGTTTACAGTTCTGGGTTTTATCTCTCTGTCTTGACCTGTAGTTTACAGTTCTGGAGTTTATCTCCTCTGTTTGACCTGTAGTTTATTTTTCTGGGTTTATCTCTTCTGTTTACAGACCTTCTGGGTTTATCTCTCTGTGTAGACCTGTAGTTTACAGTTCTGGGTTTATCTCCTCTGTGTAGACCTGTAGTTTACAGTTCTGGGGTTATCTCCTCTGTGTAGACCTGTAGTTTACAGTTCTGGGTTTATCTCCTCTGTCTTGACCTGTAGTTTACAGTTCTGGGGTTATCTCTGTGTAGACCTGTAGTTTATAGTTCTGGTTTTTATCTCCTCTGTGTAGTTTAGTTTTACAGTTCTGGGTTTATCTCCTCTGTGTAGACCTGTAGTTTACAGTTCTGGGTTTATCTCTCTGTGTAGACCTGTAGTTTATAGTTCTGGGTTTATCTCCTCTGTAGTAGACTGGGTTTATCTGTCTTGAGTTTTACAGTTCTGGGTTTATCTCCTCTGTGTAGACCTGTAGTTTACAGTTCTGGGTTTATCTCTTCTGTGTAGACCTGTAGTTTATAGTTCTGTTTATCTCTGTGTAGACCTGTAGTTTACAGTTCTGGGTTTTATCTCCTCTGTAGACCTGTAGTTTACAGTTCTGGGTTTATCTCCTCTGTGTTGACCTGTAGTTTACAGTTCTGGGTTTATCTCCTCTGTGTAGACCTGTAGTTTTTCTGGGTTTATTTTTACAGTTCTGGGTTTATCTCTGTGTAGACCTGTAGTTTATAGTTCTGGGTTTATCTCCTCTGTGTAGACCTGTAGTTTACAGTTCTGGGTTGATCTCCTCTGTGTAGACCTGTGGTTTACAGTTCTGGGTTTATCTCCTCTGTGTAGACCTGTAGTTTTACAGTTCTGGGTTTATATCTCCTCTGTGTTGACCTGTAGTTTACAGTTCTGGGTTTATCTCTGTGTCTTGACCTGTAGTTTACAGTTCTGGGTTTATCTCCTCTGTCTTGACCTGTAGTTTACAGTTCTGGGTTTATCTCCTCCTGTGTTTACAGTTCTGGGTTTTACCTGTCTTGACCTGTAGTTTACAGTTCTGGGTTTATCTCCTCTGTGTAGACCTGTAGTTTATAGTTCTGGGTTTATCTCCTCTGTGTAGACCTGCTGGGTTTATCTCCTCTGTGTGACCTGTAGTTTACAGTTCTGGGTTTTATCTCCTCTGTCTTGACCTGTAGTTTACAGTTCTGGGTTTATCTCCTCGTGTAGACCTGTAGTTTATAGTTCTGGGTTTATCTCTTCTGTGTAGACCTGTAGTTTATAGTTCTGAGTTTATCTCTGTAGACCTGTAGTTTACAGTTCTGGGTTTTATCTCCTCTGTGTAGACCTGTAGTTTTACAGTTCTGGGTTTATCTCCTCTGTGTAGACCTGTAGTTTACAGTTCTGGGTTTATCTCCACTGTGTAGACCTGTAGTTTACAGTTCTGGGTTTATCTCCTCTGTCTTGACCTGTAGTTTACAGTTCTGGGTTTATCTCTGTGTAGACCTGTAGTTTATAGTTCTGGTTTATCTCCTCTGTGTAGACCTGTAGTTTACAGTTCTGGGTTGATCTCCTCTGTGTAGACCTGTAGTTTACAGTTCTGGGTTTTTATCTCTCCTCTGTAGACCTGTAGTTTACAGTTCTGGGTTTATCTCCTCTGTGTTGACCTGTAGTTTATAGTTCTGGGTTTATCTCTGTGTAGACCTGTAGTTTACAGTTCTGGGTTTATCTCTGTGTAGACCTGTAGTTTACAGTTCTGGGTTTATCTCCTCTGTGTAGACCTGTAGTTTATAGTTCTGGGTTTATCTCCTCTGTGTAGACCTGTAGTTTACAGTTATGGGTTTATCTCCTCTGTGTAGACCTGTAGTTTATAGTTCTGGGTTTATCTCCTCTGTGTAGACCTGTAGTTTACAGTTCTGGGTTTATCTCCTCTGTGTAGACCTGTAGTTTATAGTTCTAGGTTTATCTCTGTGTATACCTGTAGTTTATAGTTCTGGGTTTATCTCTGTGTAGACCTGTAGTTTACAGTTCTGGGTTTATCTCTGTGTAGACCTGTAGTTTATAGTTCTGGGTTTATCTCTGTGTAGACCTGTAGTTTATAGTTCTGGGTTTTATCTCCTCTGTGTTGACCTGTAGTTTACAGTTCTGGGTTTATCTCCTCTGTGTAGACCTGTAGTTACAGTTCTGGGTTTATCTCCTCTGTCTTGACCTGTAGTTTTACAGTTCTGGGTTTATCTCCTCTGTCTTGACCTGTAGTTTACAGTTCTGGGTTTATCTCTGTAGACCTGTAGTTTACAGTTCTGGGTTTATCTCTGTGTAGACCTGTAGTTTACAGTTATGGGTTTATCTCCTCTGTGTAGACCTGTAGTTTATAGTTCTGGGTTTAACTCCTCTGTGTAGACCTGTAGCTTACAGTTCTGGGTTTATCTCCTCTGTCTTGACCTGTAGTTTACAGTTCTGGGTTTATCTCTCTGTAGACCTGTAGTTTCAGTTCTGGGTTTATCTCCTCTGTGTTGACCTGTAGTTTATAGTTCTGGGTTTATCTCTGCGTAGACCTGTAGTTTACAGTTCTGGGTTTGTCTCCTCTGTCTAGACCTGTAGTTTACAGTTCTGGGTTTATCTCCTCTGTGTAGACCTGTAGTTTACAGTTCTGGGTTTTATCTCCTCTGTCTTGACCTGTAGTTTACAGTTCTGGGTTTATCTCCTCTGTGTAGACCTGTAGTTTATAGTTCTGGGTTTATCTCCTCTGTGTAGACCTGTAGTTTACAGTTCTGGGTTTATCTCCTCTGTCTTGACCTGTAGTTTACAGTTCTGGGTTTATCTCCTCTGTGTAGACCTGTAGTTTACAGTTCTGGGTTTATCTCCTCTGTGTAGACCTGTAGTTTACAGTTCTGGGTTTATCTCCTCTGTGTTGACCTGTAGTTTACAGTTCTGGGTTTATCTCCTCTGTGTAGACCTGTAGTTTATAGTTCTGGGTTCTATCTCCTCTGTGTAGACCTGTAGTTTACAGTTCTGGGTTGATCTCCTCTGTGTAGACCTGTAGTTTACAGTTCTGGGTTTTATCTCCTCTGTGTTGACCTGTAGTTTACAGTTCTGGGTTTATCTCCTCTGTGTAGACCTGTAGTTTACAGTTCTGTGTTTATCTCCTCTGTGTAGACCTGTAGTTTACAGTTCTGGGTTTATCTCCTCTGTGTAGACCTGTAGTTTACAGTTCTGGGTTTATCTCTGTGTAGACCTGTAGTTTACAGTTCTGGGTTTATCTCCTCTGTGTAGACCTGTAGTTTATAGTTCTGGGTTTATCTCCTCTGTGTAGACCTGTAGTTTACAGTTATGGGTTTATCTCCTCTGTGTAGACCTGTAGTTTATAGTTCTGGGTTTATCTCCTCTGTGTAGACCTGTAGTTTACAGTTCTGGGTTTATCTCCTCTGTGTAGACCTGTAGTTTATAGTTCTAGGTTTATCTCTGTGTATACCTGTAGTTTATAGTTCTGGGTTTATCTCTGTGTAGACCTGTAGTTTACAGTTCTGGGTTTATCTCTGTGTAGACCTGTAGTTTATAGTTCTGGGTTTATCTCTGTGTAGACCTGTAGTTTATAGTTCTGGGTTTATCTCCTCTGTGTTGACCTGTAGTTTACAGTTCTGGGTTTATCTCCTCTGTGTAGACCTGTAGTTTACAGTTCTGGGTTTATCTCCTCTGTCTTGACCTGTAGTTTACAGTTCTGGGTTTATCTCCTCTGTCTTGACCTGTAGTTTACAGTTCTGGGTTTATCTCTGTGTAGACCTGTAGTTTACAGTTCTGGGTTTATCTCTGTGTAGACCTGTAGTTTACAGTTATGGGTTTATCTCCTCTGTGTAGACCTGTAGTTTATAGTTCTGGGTTTAACTCCTCTGTGTAGACCTGTAGCTTACAGTTCTGGGTTTATCTCCTCTGTCTTGACCTGTAGTTTACAGTTCTGGGTTTATCTCCTCTGTGTAGACCTGTAGTTTACAGTTCTGGGTTTATCTCCTCTGTGTTGACCTGTAGTTTATAGTTCTGGGTTTATCTCTGCGTAGACCTGTAGTTTACAGTTCTGGGTTTGTCTCCTCTGTCTTGACCTGTAGTTTACAGTTCTGGGTTTATCTCCTCTGTGTAGACCTGTAGTTTACAGTTCTGGGTTTATCTCCTCTGTCTTGACCTGTAGTTTACAGTTCTGGGTTTATCTCCTCTGTGTAGACCTGTAGTTTATAGTTCTGGGTTTATCTCCTCTGTGTAGACCTGTAGTTTACAGTTCTGGGTTTATCTCCTCTGTCTTGACCTGTAGTTTACAGTTCTAGGTTTATCTCCTCTGTGTAGACCTGTAGTTTACAGTTCTGGGTTTATCTCCTCTGTGTAGACCTGTAGTTTATAGTTCTGGGTTTATCTCTGTGTAGACCTGTAGTTTATAGTTCTGGGTTTATCTCTGTGTAGACCTGTAGTTTATAGTTCTGGGTTTATCTCTGTGTAGACCTGTAGTTTATAGTTCTGGGTTTATCTCTGTGTAGACCTGTAGTTTATAGTTCTGGGTTTATCTCCTCTGTCTTGACCTGTAGTTTACAGTTCTGGGTTTATCTCCTCTGTGTAGACCTGTAGTTTACAGTTCTGGGTTTATCTCTGTGTAGACCTGTAGTTTACAGTTCTGGGTTTATCTCTGTGTAGACCTGTAGTTTATAGTTCTGGGTTTATCTCTGTGTAGACCTGTAGTTTATAGTTCTGGGTTTATCTCCTCTGTCTTGACCTGTAGTTTACAGTTCTGGGTTTATCTCCTCTGTGTAGACCTGTAGTTTACAGTTCTGGGTTTATCTCCTCTGTCTTGACCTGTAGTTTACAGTTCTGGGTTTATCTCCTCTGTGTAGACCTGTAGTTTATAGTTCTGGGTTTATCTCTGTGTAGACCTGTAGTTTACAGTTCTGGGTTTATCTCCTCTGTGTAGACCTGTAGTTTACAGTTCTGGGTTTATCTCCTCTGTGTAGAC
>NW_026278785.1:0-4177 GCF_023373465.1 Oncorhynchus keta | reverse complement strand
GAGGTGGAGAGAGGAGGGAGAGGGAGAGGTGGGTAGAGGAGGTAGAGAGATGGAGAGAGGAGAGTAGGAGAGAGATGGAGAGGGGAGAGGTGGAGTTAGAGGGAAAGGATAGGGGGAAGTGGAGAATGGCAGGGAGAGGGAGAGGTGGAGAGAGGGGAGGAGGGAGAGGGAGGAGGTGAGGAGAAGAGAGGTGGAGAGAGGAGGAGAGGGGAGAGGTGGGGAGGAGGAGAGGTAAGGAGGTGGAGAGAGGAGGAGGGAGAGAGGGAGAGGTGGAGAGAGAGAAAAGGGAGAGTGGGGAGGAGGTGGGGAGAAGGGAGAGGTGGGGAGAGGAGAGGGGAGAAGTGGAGAGAAGGGGAGGAGGAAGAGGTAGGGGAGGAGGGAGAGAGGTGGGGAGAAGGGGGAGAGGGAGAGGGGGAGAAGGGAGAGGTGGAACATGCCATGTGGAAGTCTTTCATTATCCCCTCATGGTTCACGGCGTGCAGCTTCAGAAGAGCTCTGGCACAGCTGGTGCTGTCAACATGTCTCTCTCTCTCCTCCTCTTCTCCTCTCCTCCTGCCAGAGGTGTACCAGGCCAACTCTCTTGTTCTGTATATGGAGTGTGTGGTAGTTAGACTAACCTCACTGGGTCATCAAAACCATGTCTCCACAAGACCATGGGACCTGGTTAGTGCGTGCGACCAGAGATGACCACTGCTGTTAGTCCATCTGCCTGACAGTGTCATTGGGCTCTACATGGTTTTGACCATTAATAACTGACTGAATGACTGACTGACTTATTAATGCATTGACGAAAAAGCCAAACAGCAGCAAGCTGGATTTCACCAGCAGAACAAACAACAACAGCTGTTCGGAGGTCGTCACTATGGCAACCTCACGTATTTTACCAGAAACATTAGATATCTCCTGTATGAAATTTCACCCATTTTCCAATCCATCAATCTCTAACCAGTCATGTTAATTTAACGTGGTTCCTGATCTGATAAAACAACAAGCACAACCATTGCAGCTCTATGCTGAGAGCTGAGGGCTGGGTGCCCCCAGACAGTGGCTGTATGCTGAGAGCTGAGGGCTGGGTGCCTCCAGACAGTGACTGTATACTGAGAGCTGAGGCTGGGTGCCCCCACAGTGGCTGTATACTGAGAGCTGAGGGCTGGGTGCCCCAGACAGTGGCTGTATGCTGAGAGCTGAGGGCTGGGTGCCCCCAGACAGTGGCTGTATGCTGAGAGCTGAGGGCTGGGTGCCCCCAGACAGTGGCTGTATACTGAGAGCTGAGGGCTGGGTGCCCCAGACAGTGGCTGGCTGTACTGAGAGCTGAGGGCTGGGTGCCCCCCAGACAGTGGCTGTATGCTGAGAGCTGAGGGCTGGGTGCCCCCCAGACAGTGGCTGTATGCTGAGAGCAGAGGGCTGGGTGCCCCCCAGACAGTGGCTGGGTATGCTGAGAACTGAGGGCTGAGGGGCTGGGTGCCCCCAGACAGTGGCTGTATGCTGGAGAGCTGAGGGCTGTGCCCTGGACAGTGGCTGTATACTGAGAGCTGAGGGCTGAGGGCTGGGTGCCCCCAGACAGTGGCTGTATGCTGAGAACTGAGGGCTGAGGGGCTGGGTGCCCCCAGACAGTGGCTGTATGCTGAGAGCAGAGGGCTGGGTGCCCCCCAGACAGTGGCTGTATGCTGAGAGCTGAGGGCTGAGGGCTGGGTCCCCCCCAGACAGTGGCTGTATGCTGAGAACTGAGGGCTGAGGGCTGGGTGCCCCCCAGACAGTGGCTCTATGCTGAGAGCTGAGGGCTGGGTCCCCCCCAGACAGTGGCTGTATACTGAGAGCTGAGGGCTGGGTGCCCCCCTAGACAGTGGCTGTATACTGAGAGCTGAGGGCTGGGTCCCCCCCAGACAGTGGCTGTATACTGAGAGCTGAGGGCTGGGTGCCCCCCTAGACAGTGGCTGTATACTGAGAGCTGAGGGCTGGGTCCCCCAGACAGTGGCTGTATACTTGAGAGCCAGGGCTGGGTGCCCCCAGACAGTGGCTGTATACTGGAGAGCTGAGGGCTGAGGGCTGGGTCCCCTCCAGACAGTGGCTGTATACTGAGAGCTGAGGGCTGGGTCACTTCCAGACAGTGGCTGTATACTGAGAGCTGAGGGCTGGGTGCCCCTAGACAGTGGCTGTATACTGAGAGCTGAGGGCTGGGTGCCCCCAGACAGTGGCTGTATACTGAGAGCTGAGGGCTGGGTGCCCCCAGACAGTGGCTGTATACTGAGAGCTGAGGGCTGAGTGCCCCCCAGACAGTGGCTGTATACTGAGAGCCGAGGGCTGGGTGCCCCCCTAGACAGTGGCTGTATACTGAGAGCCGAGGGCTGGGTGCCCTCCTAGACAGTGGCTGTATACTGAGAGCAGAGGGCTGGGTGCCCCCCTAGACAGTGGCTGTATACTGAGAGCCGAGGGCTGGGTGCCCCCTTAGACAGTGGCTGTATACTGAGAGCTGAGGGCTGAGTGAGGTAGACGATTGGAACATGTTGAATCTTGACTGAGGGGGAAGATGGGAACATGTTGAATCTTGACTGAGGGGGAAGATGGGAACATGTTGAATCTTGACTGAGGTGGAAGATGGGAACATGTTGTTGAATCTTGACTGAGGGGGAAGATGGGAACATGTTGAATCTTGACTGAGGGGGAAGATGGGAACATGTTGAATCTTGACTGAGGGGAAGATGGGAACATGTTGTTGAATCTTGACTGAGGGGGAAGATGGGAACATGTTGAATCTGTGGACTGAGGTGGAAGATGGGAACATGTTGAATCTTGACTGAGGTGGAAGATGGGAACATGTTGAATCTTGACTGAGGGGAGATGGGAACATGTTGTTGAATCTTGACTGAGGGGGAAGATGGAAACATGTTGTTGAATCTTGACTGAGGGGAGATGGAAACATGTTGAATATTGACTGAGGGGGAAGATGGAAACATGTTGTTGAATCTGACTGAGGGGGAGATGGGAACATGTTGAATCTGACTGGTGGAAAGATGAACATGTTGAATCTTGACTCTGAGGAAGATGGAACATATTGAATCTTGACTAATTCAGAAAGATGAATTATATTAGGAATCTTAGCTGAGGGGAAGATGGTGTGTTGAATCTTAGCTGAGGGGAAGATGAAGACATGTTGGAATCTTAGACTGAGGGAAGATAGGAACATGTTGAATCTTGACTGAGGAAGATGGGAACATGTTGGATCTTGTAACTGAGTGGAAGATAGAACATGTTGAGATCTTGACTGAGGTGGAAGATGGGAACATGTTGAATCTTGACTTTGAGGGGAAGATGGGAGCATCTTGTTGAATCTTGACTGAGGGGAAGATGGGAACATGTTGAATCATTGACTGAGGGGAAGATGGGAGCATGTTGTTGAATCTTGACTGAGGGGAAAGATGGGAACATGTTGAATCTTGACTGAGGTGGAAGATGGGAACATGTTGAATCGCTGAGCTGAGGGAAGATGGGAACATGTTGAATCTTGACTGAGGTGGAAGATGGGAACATGTTGAATCATGACTGAGGGGAAAGATGGGAACATGTTGAATCATGACTGAGGGGAAGATAGAACATGTTGTTGAATCTTGACTGAGAGGGACGACAGGAACATGTTGAATCATGACTGAGGAAGGTGGGAGACATGTTGTTGAATCTTGACTGAGGGAAGATGGGAACATGTTGAATCTTGACTGAGGTGGAAGATGGGAACATGTTGTTGAATCTTGACTGGTGGAAGATGATAGAACATGTTGAATCATGACTGAGAAGATGAAGACATGTTGAATCTTGACACGAGGAAGATGGGAACATGTTGAATCTTGACTGAGGTGGAAGATGGGAACATGTTGAATCTTGACTGAGGAAGATGGGGCCATGTTGGATCTTGACAGGGTGGAAGATGGGAACATGTTGAGTCTTGACTGAGGTGGAAGATGGGAACATGTTGAATCTTGACTGAGGAAGATGGGAACATGTTGAATCTTGACTGAGGGAAGATGTTGAATCTTGACTGAGGAACATGGGAACATCGAATCTTGACTGAGGAAGATGGGAACATATTGAATCTTGACTGAGGTGGAAGACGAAGTTATGTTGAATCTTGACTGAGTGGGCGATGGGAGGAACATGTTGAATCTTGACTGAGGGCGATGGGAAC
>NW_026278784.1:0-5742 GCF_023373465.1 Oncorhynchus keta | reverse complement strand
GATTGACGAGGAACTCCAACTGATTGGCAAGGTGGTGAAAAAAGTATTGTTGTCTATCAACAATGACAAGCCACCGGGGTCTGATAACTTGGATGGAAAATTACTGAAGATAATAGCGGACGATATTGCCACTCCTATTTGCCACATCTTCAATATAACCCTTCTAGAAAGTATATGCTCTCAGGCCTGAAGGGAAGTTAGTCATTCCGCTACCCAAGAATAGTAAAGCCCCCTTTACTGGCTCAAATAGCCGACCAATCACCCTCTTATCAACCCTTAGTAAATCTCTGGAAAAAGTTGTGTTTGACCAGATACAATTCTTCTTCTTTTTTTTTTTTTTACAGTAAACCAATTGAAAACAATTTCAGCATGCTTATAGGGAAGGACACTCAACAAGCACAGCACTTACACAAATGACTGATGATTGGCTGAGAGAAATTGACGATAAATGATTGTGGGGGCTGTCTTATTAGACTTCAGTGCGGCTTTTGATATTATTGATCACAGGTTTTCCAGTAGTAGACTATGTTATGGCTTTACACCCCCTGCTACAATGTGGATAAAGAGTTACCTGTCTAACAGAACACAGACGGTGTTCTTTAATGGAAGCCTATCAAATATAATCCAGTTAGAATCAGGAATTCCCCAGGGTAGCTGTCTAGGCACATTGCTTTTGCATTTTTTTACTAATGACATGCCACTGACTTTGAGTAAAGCCAGTTTCTTTGTATGCGGTTGACTAACACTATAGCCATTAGCTACTACAGTTTACTGAAATGACTGCAACACTCAATAAAGAGCTGCAGTCAGTTTCAGAGTCGATGGCAAGGAATAAGTTCGCCCTAAATATTTCTAAAACAAAGCATTGTATTTGGAGCAAAACACTCACTAAATCCTAAACCTCAACTAAAACTTGTAATCAATAATGTGGAAATTGAGTAAGTTGAAATAACTAAACTGCTTGAGTAACACTAGATTGTAAATTGTCATGGGCAAAACATATTGATGCAGTAGTTGCTAAGATGGGGAGAAGTCTGTCTATAATAAAGCACTGCTCTACCTTCTAACAACACTATCAACAAGGCAGGTCCTATAGGCCCTAGTTTCTACCTTTCTCAACAACACTATCAACAAGGCAGGTCCTACAGGTCCTAGTTTCTACCTTCTAACAACACTATCAACAAGGCAGGTCCTACAGGCCCTAGTTTCTACCTTCTTAACAACACTATCAACAAGGCAGGTCCTACAGGCCCTAGTTTTGTCGCACCTGACTACTGTTCAGTCGTGTGGTCAGGTGCCACAAAAAGGACTTAGAAAATTGCAATTGGCTCAGAAACAGAGAAGCACAGATAGCTAATATTAATAATATGCAAGTCAATCTCCCTGGCTGACAGTGAGGAGAGTGACTTTATCTCTAATTTTATTTTGAGGGGTATTAACATGCTGAATGCACCGAGCTGTCTGTCTAAACTACTGGGCCAGAACAGACTACGGAGGCACACAGTACTACATAGAGCCATGACTACATGGAACTCTATTCCACAGTACTACATAGAGCCATGACTACATGGAACTCTATTCCACAGTACTACATAGAGCCATGACTACATGGAACTCTATTCCACAGTACTACATAGAGCCATGACTACATGGGACTCTATTCCACAGTACTACATAGAGCCATGACTACATGGAACTCTATTCCACAGTCCTAAATAGAGCCATGACTACATGGAACTCTATTCCACAGTACTACATAGAGCCATGACTACATGGAACTCTATTCCACAGTACTACATAGAGCCATGTGACTACATGGAACTCTATTCCACAGTACTACATAGAGCCATGACTACATGGGACTCTATTCCACAGTCCTAAATAGAGCCATGACTACATGGAACTCTATTCCACAGTACTACATAGAGCCATGACTACATGGAACTCTATTCCACAGTACTACATAGAGCCATGACTACATGGAACTCTATTCCACAGTACTACATAGAGCCATGACTACATGGGGACTCTATTCCACAGTACCACATAGAGCCATGACTACATGGAACTCTATTCCACAGTACCACATAGACATGACTACATGGAACTCTATTCCACAGTACTACATAGAGCCATGACTACATGGAACTCTATTCCACAGTACTACATAGAGCCATGACTACATGGAACTCTATCCACAGTACCACATAGAGCCATGACTACATGGAACTCTATTCCACAGTAGTACATAGATCCATGACTACATGGAACTCTATTCACAGTACTACATAGAGCCATGACTACATGGAACTCTATTCCACAGTACTACATAGAGCCATGACTACATGGAACTCTATTCACAGTACTACATAGAGCCATGACTACATGGAACTCTATATTCCACATCAGGTAACTGATGCAGCAGTACAATCAGATTTAAATGAACAGGTAAAATACACCTTATGGAACAGTGTGGACTGTGAAGAGACACACACATAAGCACAGACACATCCACACACGCACACGATAACAGACACACTATGCATGGATTTAGTACTGTAGATATGTGTTAGTGGTGGAGTAGGGGCCTGAGGGCACACAGTGTGTTGTAAAATCTGTGAATGTATTGTATAAACTGCCTTAATTTTGCTGCACCAGGGAAGAGTAGCCAATGGGGATCCATAATAAATACAAATACTACTACACTACCCTGATGCTCTACACTCACCCTGATGCTCTACACTACCCTGATGTCTCTACACTACCCTGATGCTCTACATCACCCTGATACGCTTACACCACCCTTGATCTCTTACACTACCCTGATGCCTCTACACTACCCTGATGCTCTACACTACCCTGATGCTCTACACTACCCTGATACGATACACTACCCTGATCGATATACTACCCTGATACGCTTACACTACCCTGATACGCTACACTACCCTGATGCTCTACACTACCCTGATACGCTACACTACCCTGATGCTCTACACTACCCTGATGCTCTACACTACCCTGATGCTCTACACTACCCTGATGCTCTACACTACCTGATGCTCTACACTACCCTGATGCTCTACACTACCCTGATGCTCTACACTACCCTGATGCTCTACACTACCCTGATGCTCTACACTACCCTGATGCTCTACACTACCCTGATACTCTACACTACCCTGATGCTCTACACTACCCTGATGCTCTACACTACCCTGATGCTCTACACTACCCTGATGCTCTACACTACCCTGATGCTCTACACTACCCTGATGCTCTACACTACCCTGATGCTCTACACTACCCTGATACGATACACTACCCTGATGCTCTACACTACCCTGATACTCTACACTCACCCTGATACTCTACACTACCCTGATGCGATACACTACCCTGATGCTCTACACTACCCTGATGCTCTCTACACCACCCTGGGATACGATACACTACCCTGATGCTCTACACTACCCTTGATACTCTCACTACCCTGATACTCTACACTCACCCTGATGCGATTACTAATTACCCTGATGCGATACACTACCCTGATACTCTACACTACCCTGATACGATACACTACCCTGATGCTCTACACTACCCTGATGTACATACACTACCCTGATGCTCTACACTACCCTGATGCTCTACACTACCCTGATGCTCTACACTACCCTGGATACGATGATGCTCTACACTACCCCTGATGCTCTACACTACCCTGATACTCTACACTACCCTGATGCTCTACACTACCCTGATGCTCTACACTACCCTGGATGCTCTACACTACCCTGGATGCTCTACACTACCCTGATGCTCTACACTACCCTGATGCGATACACTACCCTGATGCTCTACACTACCCTGATACGATACGATACACACTACCCTGATACCTGATGCTCTACACTACCCTGATACTTACACTACCCTGATACTCTACACTACCCTGATACTCTACACTACCCTGATACGATACACTACCCTGATGCTCTCTACACTACCCTGATGCTTCACACTACCCTGATACGACACTACCCTGATGCTCTACACTACCTGATACGATACACTACCCTGATACGATACACTACCCTGATACTCTACACTACCTGATGCGATACACTACCCTGATACTTACACTACCCTGATACTCTACACTACTCCCTGATACGATACACTACCCTGATACTTCTACACTACCCTGATACGCCACTACCCTGATACACTACCCTGATACTCTCTACACTACCCTGATGCTCTACACTACCCTGATGCTCTACACTACCCTGATACTCTACACTCACCCTGATGCTCGACACTACCCTGATGCTCTACACTACCCTTGATACCTCTACACTACCCTGAGGCTTCACACTCACCCTGGATACTCTACACTACCCTGATGCCTACACTACCCTGATGCTCTACACTACCCTGATGTCAAGATGCCGCCACTACCCTGATGCTCTACACTACCCTGATACTCTACACTACCTCTGATACGATACACTACCCTGATACTCTACACTACCCTGATACGCTACACTACCCTGATACGCTACACTACCCTGATACTCTCACACTACCCCGGATGCCTCACACTACCCTGATGCTGCCTACACTACCCTGATACTCTACACTACCCTGATATCACACTACCCTGATACTCTACACTACCCTGATGCGATTAATTACCCTGATGCTCTACACTACCCTGATACTCTACACTACCCTGATACGATACACTACCCTGATACTCTACACTACCCTGATACGCCACTACCCTGATGCTCTACACTACCCTGATACTCTACACTACCCTGATACTCACACTACCCTGATGCTCTACACTACCCTGATGCTCTACACTACCCTGATACTTCCACTACCCTGATACGACACTACCCTGATGCTCTACACTACCCTGATGCTCTACACTACCCTGATGCTCTACACTACCCTGATGACACTACCCCTGATGCGCTACACTACCCTGATGCTTACACTACCCTGATGCGCTACACTACCCTGATACGATTACCCTGATACGATACACTACCCTGATGCGCCACTACCCTGATGCTTACACTACCCTGATGCGCTACACTACCCTGATACGCTACACTACCCTGATACGCTACACTACCCTGATACGCCACACTACCCTGATACGCTACACTACCCTGATACGCCACACTACCCTGATGTGCGCTACACTACCCTGATGCGCTACACTACCCTGATGCTCTACACTACCCTGATGCTCTACACTACCCTGATGCTCACACTACCCTGATGCTCTACACTACCCTGATGCTCTACACTACCCTGATGCTCTACACTACCCTGATGCTCTACACTACCCTGATGCTCTACACTCACCCTGATACGCTACACTACCCTGATACGCTACACTACCCTGATACGCTACACTACCCTGATGCTCTGCACTACCCTGATGCTCTACACTACCCTGATGCTCTACACTACCCTGATGCTCTACACTACCCGATGCTCTACACTACCCTGATGCTCTACACTACCCTGATGCTCTCACTACCCTGATGCTCTACACTACCCTGATGCGCTACACTACCCTGATGCGCCATACTGGCCCTGATGCGCTACACTACCCTGATGCTACACCAATTTGATGCGCCATACACTACCCTGACGCGCCACTACCCTGATATGGAATCCATCAATGTTGCACTTGAAATCCAGGATAACATAACG
>NW_026278783.1:0-8843 GCF_023373465.1 Oncorhynchus keta | reverse complement strand
AAATGTGTGTGAGGTGTATACTTTTGTTTCAAAGTATATTTTTATAGACTACCAAGAAACACTGTGTGACCCTGATTTAGGCATTGCAGTAAAGGTTTTTGTTGGAACAATAGTGGATGGTGTGAAAAGCCTGTTATGCCCCAACAGATCCCCAGATGACGCAATCTCAATCGCACTCCACACACTGCCCTTTCCCACCTGGACAAAAGGAACACCTATGTGAGAATGCTCTTCATTGACTACAGCTCAGCGTTCAACACCATAGTGCCCTCAAAGCTCATCACCAAGCTAAGGCCCCTGGGACTAAACACCTCTCTGCAACTGGATCCTAGACTTCCTGATGGGCTGCCACCAGGTAGTAAGGGTAACAACACATTTGCCACGCTGATCCTCAACCCCCCCCCCAGGGGTGCGTGCTCAGTCCCTCCTGTGCTCCCTGTTCACTCATGACTGCACGGACAAGCACGATTCCAACAACCATCATTCACAACCATCATTCATTTTGCTGACAACAAAAAAAGTGGTAGGCCTGATCACTGACAACAACAAGACAGCCTATAGGGAGGAGGTCAGAGACCTGGCTGTGTGGTGCAAGGACAACAACTCTCCTCAACATGATCCAGACAAAGGAGATGATTGTGGGCTACAGTAAAAGGAGGGACCGAGCACGCCCCATTCTCATCAACGGAGCTGTAGATTGTTAGGGTTGTAGGCTGTAGGTTGAGAGCTTCTGCTCCTGGTGTCCACCTCACCAACAAACAAACATTGTCCAAGCACACCAAGACAGTCGTGGAAAGACTGGGAAAAGATTGGCATGGGTCCTCAGATCCTCAAAAGGTTTTTGAGTTGTACCATCGAGAGCATCCTGATGGATTGCATCATTGCCTGGTATGGCAACTGCTTAGCCTCCGACTGCAAGGCACTACAAAGAGTAGTGGGCCCATACATCAAGGGAACTTTATACCAGGTGGTGTCAGAGGGAAAAGGCCCTAAAATTGTCAAAGGCTTCAGCCACCCAAGTCATAGACTGTTCTCACTGGCTCCACATGGTAAGCGGTACAGGAGCACCAAGTCTAGATCCAAGAGGCTTCAAACACTTTCTTCTACCCTAAGCCATAAGATTCCTGAACATTTTATCAAATGGCTAACCAGACTATTTGCATTCCCCACCCCCACACCCCCTCTTTATTACCCTCAATTACCTCAACTAACCGGTGCCCCGCACATTGACTGTACCGTACCCCGTGTATATAGTCTCGCATTGTTATTTTCCTGCTGCTCTTTAATGACTTATTCTTTTATTTCTTATTCTTAATTTTATGAAACTGAATTGTTGGTTAGGGGCTTGTATGTAAGCATTTCACTGTAAGGTCTGCAACTGTTGTATTCGGCGATGTGACTAATAGAATTTGATTTGGATTTGAATCAACCTGTGTTTTTTTTTTTATCGCCTAGTATTAATCAGTCTGAGGGCGATTACGATTTAGGAAATTATGCCTTCTTATGCACGCCTTTCCTACAGCACTTCTCAGTAGTTGGTATTCACTTCCCTTATGAAGGAAGGTGCATAACAGGCTTTGCAGGCATGGTTATCTTGCGAATGCTGAATAAATGTAACTTAACCTGTGAAAACACTCCCAATTGCTGGCCATCAAATTTTCTCTTGGTTTTTTAATTCAATAGGGTTTCCAGCTGACGAGGCTGGTGGGAGGGAGCTAAAAGACAACGGGCTCATTGAATCTCATTGTGTACTTCCGCCTGACAGAGATGGCCGCCTCGCTTCGCGCTCCAAGGAAACTACGCAGTATTTTGTTTTTTTTCGTGTTATTTCTTACATTGGTACCCCAGGTAATCTTAGGTTTTGTTACATACAGTCGGGAGCAACGTCAACTCGCCATCATTACAACCAGAATACGACTTTCCCAGCCGGGATCCCTCTGTTTTGCCCACCACCCAGGACAATGGATCGGATCCCAGCCGGCGAACCAAAAACAACAACGTCGTAAAAGGGACAGACAAAGTGGCCTTCTGGTCAGGCTCCGGAGATGGGGCACATCCGCGCACCGCTCCCGAGCATACTACTCACCAATGTCCAGTCTTGACAACAATGTAGATGAAATCCGAGCAAGGGTACCATTCCAGAGAGACATAAGAGACTAACGGTCTTTGCTTCACGGAAACATGGCTCACTCGAGACACGCTATTGAGTCGGTACAGCCAGCTGGTTTCTTCACGCATCGCCCGACAGAAACAAGCATCTTTCTGGTAAGAAGAGCGGCAGGGGGTATGCCTTATGATTAACAAGACGTGGTGTGATCATAACAACATACAGGAACTCAAATCCTTCTGTTCACCTGACTTAGAATTCCTCACAATCAAATGTCAACCGCATTATCTACCAAGAGAATTCTCTTCGATCATAATCACAGCCGCATATATTTCCCCCAAGCAGACACATCAATGGCCCTGAACGAACTTCATTTGACTCTATGTAAACTGAAACCACATATCCTGAGGCTGCATTCATTGTAGCTCGGGATTTTAACAAGGCTAATCTGAAAACAAGACTCCCTAAATTCTATCACCATATCGATTGTGCTATCAGGGCTGGTAAAACCTGGATCATTGTTATTCTAACTTCCGCGACGCATATAAGGCCCTCCCCCGCCCTCCTTTCGGAAAAGCTGACCACGACTTTATTTTGTTGCTCCTGCCTATAGACAGAGACTAAAATAGGAAGCTCCCGCGCTCAGGTCTGTTCAACGCTGGTTCGACCAATCTGATTCCACGCTTCAAGATTGCTTCGATCACGTGGACTGGGATATGTTCCACATTGCGTCAAACAACAACATTGACGAATACGCTGATTCAGTGAGCGAGTTTATTAGCAAATGCATCGGCGATGTTGTACCCACAGCAACTATTAAAACATTCCCACACCAGAAACTGTGGATTGATGGCAGCATTCGCGCGAAACTGAAAGCGCAAACCACTGCTTTTAATCAGGGAAGGTGACCGGAAACATGACCGAATACAAACAGTGTAGCTATTCCCTCCGCAAGGCAATCAAACAAGCTAAGCGTCAGTATAGAGACAAAGTAGAGTCGCAATTCAACAAGAGGTATGTGACAGGGTCTACAGTCAATCACGGATTACAAAAAGAAAACCAGCCCCGTTGCAGACGGGTGTCAGACAGATGTCTTGCTCCCAGACAGACTAAACTATTTCTTGGCTCGCTTTGAGGACAATACAGTGCCACTGACACGGCCCGCTACCAAAACCTGCGGACGCTACCAAAACCTGCAGCCGACATGCGTAAAACATTTAAACTTGTTAACCCTCGCAAGGCTGCAGGCCCAGACGGCATCCCCAGTCGCGTCCTCAGAGCATGCGTAGACCAGCTGGCTGGTGTGTTTATGGACATATTCAATCAATCCTTATCCCAGTCTGCTGTTCCCACATGATTCAAGAGGGCCACCATTGTTCCTGTTCCCAAGAAAGCTCAGGTAACTGAGCTAAATGACTAGCACTCACTTCAGTCATCATGAAGTACTTTGAGAGACTAGTCAAGGACCAAATCACCTCCATCCTACCTGACACCCTAGACCCACTCCAATTTGCTTACCGCTCCAATAGGAGCAATCGCAACCACACTGCACACTGCCTAACCCATCGGACAAGAGGAATACCTATGTGAGAATGCTGTTCATCGACTACAGCTCAGCATTTAACACCATAGTACCCTCCAAACTTCGTCATCAAGCTCGAGACCCTGGGTCTCGACCCCGCCCTGTGCAACTGGGTACTGGAATTCCTGACGGGCCACCCCCAGGTGGTGAGGGTAGGTAACAACATCTCCACCCCGCTGATCCTCAACACTGGGGTCCCACAAGGGTGCGTTCTGAGCCCTCTCCTGTACTCCCTGTTCACCCACGACTGCTTGGCCATGCACGCCTCCAACTCAATCATCAAGTTTGCAGACAACACGACAGTGGTAGGCTTGATTACCAACAACAACGAGACGGGCTACAGGGAGGTGAGTGCTCTCGGAGTGTGGTGTCAGGAAAATAACCTTACACTCAACGTCAACAAAACAAAGGAGATGATTGTGGACGTCATGAAACAACAGTGGGAGCACCCCCTATCCACATCGACGGGACAGTAGTGGAGAGGGTAGTAAGTTTTAAGTTCCTCGGCGTACACATCACCGACAAACTGAATTGGTCCACCCACACAGACAGCGTGGGAAGAAGGCGCAGCAGCGCCTCTTCAACCTCAGGAGGCTGAAGAAATTTGGCTTGTCACCAAACAAACTCACAAACTTTTACAGATACACAATCGAGAGCATCCTGTCGGGCTCTATCACCGCCTGGTACGGTAACTGCTCCGCCCACAACCGTAACGCTCTCCAGAGGGTAGTGAGTAGAGGTCGACCGATTAATCGGAATGGCAGATTAATTAGGGCCGATTTCAAGTTTTCATAACAATCGGAAATCGGTATTTTTGAGCAGCGATTTTTGCAGATTAAATTTTTATTTTTATTTTATGAAAATACAAATTATACTTTTATTTAACTAGGCAAGTCAGTTTAAGAACACATTCTTATTTCTCGTATTTCTTTGTGTTATTATGTTATAATTAAGTCTATAATTTGATAGAGCAGTCTGACTGAGCGATGGTAGGCAGCAGCAGGCTCGTAAGCATTCATTCAAACAGCACTTTCGTGCTCAGCTCTTCGCAAGCACAGCGCTGTTTATGACTTCAAGCCTATCAGCCTAATGGCTGGTGTAACCAATGTGAAATGGCTAGCTAGTTAGCTGGGTGTGCGCTAATAGCGTTTCAAACGTCACTCGCTCTGAGACTTGGAGTAGTTATTCCCCTTGCTCTGAAAGGGCCGCAGCTTTTGTAGAGCGATGGGTAACGCTGCTTCGAGTGTGGCTGTTGTCGATGTGTTCCTGGTTCGAGCCCAGGTAGGGGCGAGGAGAGGGACAGAAGCTATACTGTTACACTGGCAATATTATAGTGCCTATAAGAACATCCAATAGTCAAAGTGTATGGAAATACAAATGGTATAGAGAAATAGTCCTATAAATACTATATTAACTACAACCTAAAACCTCTTACCTTGGAATATTGAAGTCTCATGTTAAAAGGAACAACCAACTTTCATATGTTCTCATGTTCTGAGCAAGGAACTCAAACATTAGCTTTTTTACATGGCACATATTGCACATTTACTTCTCCAACACTTTGTTTTTGCATTATTTAAGCCAAATTGAATATGTTTCAATATTTATTTGAGGCTAAATTGATTTTATTGATGTATTATATTAAGTTAAAATAAGTGTTCATTCAGTATTGTTGTAATTGTCATTATTAAAAATAGTTTTTTTTTTAAATCGGCCGATTTAATCGGTATCGGCTTTTTTGGTCCTCCAATAATCAGTATCGGTATCGGTGTTGAAAAATCATAATCGGTCGACCTCTAGTAGTGAGGTCTGCACAACGCATCACCGGGGCAAACTACCTGCCCTCCAGGACACCTACACCACCCGATGTCACAGGAAGGCCATTAAGATCATCAAGGACAACAACCACTCGAGCCACTGCCTGTTCACCCCGCTATCATCCAGAAGGCGAGGTCAGTACAGGTGCATCAAAGCAGGGACCGAGAGACAGAAGCTGTTTTTCAATCTCAAGGCCGTCAGACTGTTAAACAGCCACCACTAACATTGAGTGGCTGCTGCCAACATACTGACTCAACTCTAGCCACTTTAATAATGGACAAATTGATGTAAAAATGTATCACAAGCCACTTTAAACATTGCCACTTAATATAATGTTTACATACCCTACATTACTCATCTCATATGTATACACTGTACTCGATACCATCTACTGCATCTTGCCTATGCCGTTCTCTACCATCGCTCGTTCATATATTTTTATGTACATATTCTTCATCCCTTTACACTTGTGTGTATACGGGAGTTGTTGTGAAATTGTTATGTTAGATTACTCGTTGGCTATTACTGCATTGTCGGAACTAGAAGCACAAGCATTTCGCTACACTCGCATTAACATTGCTGAGCATGTATATGTGACAAGTAAAATTTGATTTGTAATGGCTGGAATGGAATGGTATTAAACACATCAAACATATGGAAACCACGTTTGACTCCTTTCAATGTATTCCATTCCAGCCATTAAAATGAGTCCATCCTCCTATAGCTCCTCCCACCAGCCCCACTGGTTTTCAGTACATCCATCTTAAGCCATCCCTTTAAATACAGAGTACCTTTAATTAGAATTTTGGCAACAGACTAGAATACATGGGGAAAGGGTTCAAAAAAATAGGAATCAATGAAAGAATGCCATTGATGCCTCTTTGTCTCTGTTTCAGCACCAACTGGTAGATAAAACAATGATCTCTGATCTTGTAGATTATGTAGGCACATTTTTAAGGTTGGTAAAGTATGTTGTATGAATAATAATAAAAAAATAAAAAGATGTTTGGAGAGTCTTTAAGCACATTTTGTGCGTTTTTTAAAATTCATCCTGAAATACATCCTATTCAAGTTTAATACATGAAACATTGGAAGGTGGAAAATAGTGTATAATAGGGGTTAAACAATAGTCCTATAAATCTACCCCAATTCTCACTAATCATGGAACTGTATGACAACGGTCCAGTCGTCGTGAACCGTGTGCCGTGCTCCAGGTTTAACCTGCTATGTGTTGTCTGAGTTCCATAATGATTCAAATAGGCTAGATGTCAGAAATGATTGCATAACGTTAGCCAAATATGATCCACTAATGCTCGTGACCCTCAGGAACAACGTACACGGACGTGACAGAGGAAAGAAACGGTAAACAGAATGGAATAATGCTAAATGTTAGCAAAAAATTCAAGAAGACTAACACTAAAGTGACAGTTATAAATGTATGTGGGTATTACTGACCGCGGCTCCCGGTAGCGGCTAATATCTAACATGATAATTGTAAAATAAAAATGAGAAAAAGCCCGGGCATAGGCTATAATTAAACGTTCTAAAGCGCATACATAAACTCGGAAGGTTCAGCCCTACTGAAGCCTATGGGCGTCCAAATGTCTCCTTATGAGGGCACACAATTAAAATTCTGAATAACGGCACAGCTATTTATAGCCCCTATTTCACAGTGGAAAGGGGGCCGCAATAGATGTCATGTTGATTTGATTTTCAGTCTGCTTCCATATGGCTGGTTTCACATTCGTTGCCAGAGATTATAAGGAAAGATCATCCAAAACAATTGTGTATTTACAATACTTTTCTCCTAGCGGATTTCTCGTTTACCTAGCTCTTATCAATAGCTTGTATCCATTTATAAATTACAGTGCAGCATGGAAAATGTTGTTATTTTTATCGGGAAAAAGAAAGTAAATGCTTTACCATTTGGAACCGGTACTTGGACCTCGACAATGACGCATAAATGTGGTGTAATTATGGGGGAATTAAGTCAATGTAAGAAATAGGGCTTATCTGTTGACACCTCTGCCACACATTCATTTATTTCTTAGATTTTCACCCCGAACGAATAGCATGCTATTCGCATGCTTAAATTCAAGGTCAGAATACGCAAAGAGAGAAAATGCATAAAGAGGAATAACTTTCCAATTTACGCGCGCTTAAGGGCTGGTTTACAGTCCATCTATCAACATGTCTGTAAACAATTGTTGTTGTGACATCATAAACATTGTATTGTCGTTTAAAAAAAGTATCAACACAAAAGGACAGCCTCTGCATTACTTCAGCAGCCTGGTGCTACAAAGAGCATACCTTGTCTATTTTAACACCAATAAACCAACCCATCCATATAAAAATGAATTCAGTAAACTTCCACCTAGCAAGCCAGGCAACTAAAAGCAACAATGTTTTTGTCCGTTGCTACTAGCTGGCTAGCCAGTTCAAATAACGACCAGAGTATAGCTGACAACATCTTAACTTCAGCTACTTTTTATTCATTATTAAAGGAAAATAAACCCACAACATAATTTACATGGAGAGCTTACATAAAATAGCTTACTGCCAAAGTAATTCATTATATACAAGAATTGTATAACTCCTGCATGTAACAGGAGGATTTGGTCGGCTGCTGTGGAAGTCTGGTTACCACTACAATGGACAGTCAGTGTCAGGGCTGTGCGCCGCTGGAGAAGTCAGGTGCAGGAGAGCAGGGAGTATTGAACAAGCGCACACTTTATTATGGCAGTAGAGAACACAGCTTCTTGAAACCTCCAGTGTAAGTGTAAGGCGCGATAAATAAGGCGCGATAAATGTTCAATACAAGACACTGTAATACAAAATAAACAAACCGTGTGCGAAAAAAAACACGGAAACATGAAAACCCAGACTGGCGCCTAACGACAACCACTTAACACGAAACAATTACACACAAAGACATGGAGGGGTACAGAGGACTAAATACATGCAGTGTGATTATGGAATGAAAACCAGGTGTGTATGGAACAAGGCAAAACAAATGGACATATGAGAAATGGAGCAGCGATTGCTAGAAAGCTGGTGACGTCCATCGCCGAACGCCGCCGGAACAAGGAGAGGAGCCGACTTCGGCGGAGGTCGTGACATCCAGACAGTCCCAGAGACTTAGTCTCAAACTTTTTCATGTCTGACAGTTGAGTCACGGTCTACAGACATTCCACCGGAGTATAAATTACATGTTGTTTGACCAGCGATACTTGTCACATTCTAATGGTCTACAGACATGTCGTTAGACGAAGTATAAACTGGCCTTTACAGTTGGTGGAGGTTCGCAGGCCTGCGCAGTTGTAGACTTTGTATACT
>NW_026278782.1:0-881 GCF_023373465.1 Oncorhynchus keta | reverse complement strand
ACCCTAACCTGACCGTATAACAAACAACCCTAACCTGACCGGTATAACAAACAACCCTAACCTGACCGGTATAACAAACAACCCTAACCTGACCGGTATAACAAACAACCCCCTAACCTGACCGGTATAACAAACAACCCTAACCTGACCTGTATAACAAAACAACCCTAACCTGACCGGTATAACAAACAACCCCTGAACCCTAACCTGACCGGTATAACAAACAACCCTAACCTGACCGGTATAACAAACAACCTAACCTGACCGGTATAACAAACAACCCTAACCCTAACCTGACCGGTATAACAAACAACCCTAACCTGACCGGTATAACAAACAACCCTAACCCTAACCTGACCGCTAACAAACAACCCTAACCTGACCGGCATATAACAAACAACCCTAACCTGACCGGTATAACAAACAACCCTAACCTGACTAACAAACAACCCTAACCTGACCGGTATAACAAACAACCCCGGTAACCCTAACCTGACCGGTATAACAAACAACCCTAACCTGACCTGTATAACAAACAACCCTAACCTGACCGGTATAACAAACAACCCTAACCTGACCGGTATAACAAACAACCCTAACCTGACCAGTATAACAAACAACCCTAACCTGACCGGTATAACAAACAACCCTAACCTGACCGGTATAACAAACAACCCTAACCTGACCGGTATAACAAACAACCCTAACCTAACCTGACCGGTATAACAAACAACCCTAACCTGACCGGTATAACAAAACCTAACCCTAACCTGACCGTATAACAAACAACCCTAACCTGACCTGTATAACAAACAACCCTAACCTGACCGGTATAACAAACAACCCTAACCCTAACCTGACCGGTATAACAAACAACCCTA
>NW_026278781.1:195000-235119 GCF_023373465.1 Oncorhynchus keta | reverse complement strand
GGCAGGCTTCATTTGGGCCTACTTTTCTAATGGTCGCTGCGCTCAGACCGAGCGAGCTACGGTCAAGCGGGATATCTCGTTGAACTCGGCACGGCCTAGACATTATGTTTATGCCATTGCCTGCTCTCTGTGTCTTTAAGAACCACACTTTTTCACTCCATCCTTGCTGTGTGTGCGTGTGAGAGCTTTTCTTTGACATCTGCTGGGAGAAATGACTGATTTACAGTTTAGGAGGGTTACCTGGTCACACATATGAAGTTTTGGAGAGATGTGACTTTTCTAACCCTTCAAAACAGACAGTGTGACCCAATTAAAGGCACTTCCGTTGGCACAGGAAGCTATAAGTAAACACATGTCTTGATTGACATAAACACTTACAGAATCCTGAGTTTTAAGTCTTTAAGTTAAGAATTGACTGATCTATGATCTACACAGGGTTGAATGCACATTTTCACCTTTGAAGGTGCATATGTACATCAAAACTCCTTTTGGGTGATTTAACCACTTCCGGTTGCTCAGGAAGCTTAGAATCGACACAGGTAGACCTCATAGTGGTCTGATGGACTGTCATAGAAGACAGGTTCATAAGGCATTCATAACCCACATAGGCTTCAGGTTGAATTTAGAGGTGCAGGCAATGTATTCCTATGGGGAGAGAAGTCAATGCAAACTCTTTGATGTAAACACCTTCTTTTAACTGTTAAGGGTTAATGCCACAGGGTCAAGGTTAGGCTTGCACGGATCGGGAGGACCTTAGGAACGTACCCGAGGTCGAATTGTGCTTCTCACCTAACGGTTCTCTCACTGTCACCCAAAAGCAAATGACATTGAGGGCCAGCCTTCCTTTTGCACCTTCTTTTTTTTCAAGGTCGCTGCACTCAGAGCGAGCTACGGTCAAGCGGGCGTCTCGTTGAACTCTGCACAGCCTGGAGACTATGGTGATGCCATTTTTGTGTTGATTTCAGAATGCCATTTTGGTGATGGTCCCTCTCCGTTTAAACATATTGCTAATGTACAAAAGTCAACTAGCAAGTCAGTGTCCACCAGTCAATTAGATGTCATTCTGACACCAAACTGATACCAATTGACACCAAACCCACTTTTTCCAACTCATTTAGAAGCCAACTATCACATATGTCAGAGCAGGCCCATAATTCACAGCGCCATTAGTTTAAAACATAATAAAACGTAAAACACATAGTTACGTTCTAGCTGCGGGTCCAGGTCAGACATTATGTGAAGGCCTATGTGAGGCGACCCCGAATCCCGAGTTTCGGCTCAATAGGTCCTTCGGTGCCCGAGTAAAACCCTAATTGGTGCTGAAAATCCACTTTTTCCATGCCTTGCTATGGGGTCCTTGAATGAGCTATCGGACCGAAACGTTGGGGTCCGTCTCTATGGGCCGAGCCGGTTTCAATGCACCTAGTCTTGTGTCTCTGAGACTTTTCTAAATGTCGCCATTTTCGTAATGGTCAAAATGAATTGAAATCATTGCAAATGTACGAGGCTATTTCTCGGTCCGAGAACCTTCTAGAGCCACCTAACTCACCACGCACTATCGACCCGAGGTCTAGAACAGGTTTCTAAAGTTTCGAACTCTAGGTCTGACGGTTCTTTTTAGCTCGAACAAAGCTAACTATTGGAGGCACTGTCTGTCTCTACAACCCCCAATACGTCCCTCCTTCCAAGTTGTGTGTCTGTGTGATTTAGTTTTCCTTTGAAATTTTATGGGAAAAATGACTGATTTACAGTTCATGGGGGTTGCCTAATCACACATATGAAGTTTTGGACAGATCTGACTTTTTAACCCCTCGAAACAGCCCCTGAGACACCAATTAAGGCACTTCCGGTTGGCACAGGAAGCTATAAGTCAACACATATCCTCACTGGGCTATGCTTTTACAGAATCCTGAGTTTTAAGTCCTTACGTTAAGAATTGACTGATTTACACAGGGTTGAATGCACTATGTCTATCAAACTGCAGGCAGGTAATGGAAAAACACTTTTAGGGTGATTTTAACCACTTCCGGTTGGTCCAGGAAGCCTAGAATCAACACAGGTAGACCTCATACTGGCCTGATGGACTGTTATCAAAGACAGGTTCATACGGCATTCATAACCCATATAGACTTCAGGTTGAATTTAGGGGTGCAGGCAATGTATTCCTATGGGGAGAGAAGTCAATGCAAACTATTTGAAGTAAACACCTTCTTTTAACTATTAAGGGTTAATGCCACACGGTCAACGTTAGGCTTGCACGGATCGGAAGGACCTTAGGAACGTACCTGAGGTCGAATTGTGCTTCTCACCCTAACGGTTCTCTCACTGTCACCCAAAAGCAAATGACGTTGTGGGGCAGGCTTCATTTTGGGCCTACTTTTCTAATGGTCGCTGCGCTCAGACCGAGCGAGCTACGGTCAAGCGGGATATCTCGTTGAACTCGGCACGGCCTAGACATTATGTTTATGCCATTGCCTGCTCTCTGTGTCTTTAAGAACCACACTTTTTCACTCCATCCTTGCTGTGTGTGCGTGTGAGAGCTTTTCTTTGACATCTGCTGGGAGAAATGACTGATTTACAGTTTAGGAGGGTTACCTGGTCACACATATGAAGTTTTGGAGAGATGTGACTTTTCTAACCCTTCAAAACAGACAGTGTGACCCAATTAAAGGCACTTCCGGTTGGCACAGGAAGCTATAAGTAAACACATGTCTTGATTGACATAAACACTTACAGAATCCTGAGTTTTAAGTCTTTAAGTTAAGAATTGACTGATCTACTACAGGGTTGAATGCAGTCATTTTCAAACTGCAGGCAGGTTATGGACATCAAAACTCCTTTTGGGTCAATTTAACCACTTCCGGTTGCTCCAGGAAGCTTAGAATCGACACAGGTAGACCTCATAGTGGTCTGATGGACTGTCATAGAAGACAGGTTCATAAGGCATTCATAACCCACATAGGCTTCAGGTTGAATTTAGAGGTGCAGGCAATGTATTCCTATGGGGAGAGAAGTCACTGCAAACTGTTTGATGTAAACACCTTCTTTTAACTGTTAAGGGTGTTAATGTCACAGGGTCAAGGTTAGGCTTGCACGGATCGGGAGGACCTTAGGAACGTACCTGAGGTCGAATTGTGCTTCTCACCCTAACGGTTCTCTCACTGTCACCCAAAAGCAAATGACATTGAGGGCCAGCCTTCCTTTTGCACCTTCTTTTTTCAAGGTCGCTGCACTCAGAGCGAGCTACGGTCAAGCGGGCGTCTCGTTGAACTCTGCACAGCCTGGAGACTATGGTGATGCCATTTTTTGTGTTGATTTCAGAATGCCATTTTGGTGATGGTCCCTCTCCGTTTAAACATATTGCTAATGTACAAAAGTCAACTAGCAAGTCAGTGTCCACCAGTCAATTAGATGTCATTCTGACACCAAACTGATACCAATTGACACCAAACCCACTTTTTCCAACTCATTTAGAAGCCAACTATCACATATGTCAGAGCAGGCCCATAATTCACAGCGCCATTAGTTTAAAACATAATAAAAACGTAAAACACATAGTTACGTTCTAGCTGCGGGTCCAGGTCAGACATTATGTGAAGGCCTATGTGAGGCGACCCCGAATCCCGAGTTTCGGCTCGATAGGTCCTTCGGTGCCCGAGTAAAACCCTAATTGGTGCTGAAAATCCACTTTTTTCCATGCCTTGCTATGGGGTCCTTGAATGAGCTATCGGACCGAAACGTTGGGGTCCGTCTCTATGGCCCGAGCCGGTTTCAATGCACCTAGTCTTGTGTCTCTGAGACTTTTCTAAATGTCGCCATTTTCGTAATGGTCAAAATGAATTGAAATCATTGCAAATGTACGAGGCTATTTCTCGGTCCGAGAACCTTCTAGAGCCACCTAACTCACCACGCACTATCGACCCGAGGTCTAGAACAGGTTTCTAAAGTTTCGGAACTCTAGGTCTGACGGTTCTTTTTTAGCTCGAACAAAGCTAACTATTGGAGGCACTGTCTGTCTCTACAACCCCCAATACGTCCCTCCTTCCAAGTTGTGTGTCTGTGTGATTTAGTTTTCCTTTGAAATTTTATGGGAAAAATGACTGATTTACAGTTCATGGGGGTTGCCTAATCACACATATGAAGTTTTGGACAGATCTGACTTTTTAACCCCTCGAAACAGCCCCTGAGACACCAATTAAGGCACTTCCGGTTGGCACAGGAAGCTATAAGTCAACACATATCCTCACTGGGCTATGCTTTTACAGAATCCTGTGTTTTAAGTCCTTACGTTAAGAATTGACTGATTTACACAGGGTTGAATGCACTATGTCTATCAAACTGCAGGCAGGTAATGGAAAAACACTTTTAGGGTGATTTTAACCACTTCCGGTTGGTCCAGGAAGCCTAGAATCAACACAGGTAGACCTCATACTGGCCTGATGGACTGTTATCAAAGACAGGTTCATACGGCATTCATAACCCATATAGACTTCAGGTTGAATTTAGGGGTGCAGGCAATGTATTCCTATGGGGAGAGAAGTCAATGCAAACTATTTGAAGTAAACACCTTCTTTTAACTATTAAGGGTTAATGCCACACGGTCAACGTTAGGCTTGCACGGATCGGAAGGACCTTAGGAACGTACCTGAGGTCGAATTGTGCTTCTCACCCTAACGGTTCTCTCACTGTCACCCAAAAGCAAATGACGTTGTGGGGCAGGCTTCATTTTGGGCCTACTTTTCTAATGGTCGCTGCGCTCAGACCGAGCGAGCTACGGTCAAGCGGGATATCTCGTTGAACTCGGCACGGCCTAGAGATTATGTTTATGCCATTGCCTGCTCTCTGTGTCTTTGAGAACCGCACTTTTTCACTCCATCCTTGCTGTGTGTGCGTGTGAGAGCTTTTCTTTGACATCTGTTGGGAGAAATGACTGATTTACAGTTCATGAGGGTTACCTAGTCACACATATGAAGTTTTGAAAAGATCTGACCTTTTTAACCCTTGGAAACTGCCACTGTGACATCATTAAAGGCACTTCCGGTTGGCACAGGAAGCTATAAGTAAACCCATGTCTTGATTGACATAGAAACTTACAGAATCCTGAGTTTTAAGTCCTTACGTTAAGAATTGACTGATTTACACAGGGTTGAATGCACTATGTCTATCAAACTGCAGGCAGGTAATGGAAAAACACTTTTAGGGTGATTTTAACCACTTCCGGTTGGTCCAGGAAGCCTAGAATCAACACAGGTAGACCTCATACTGGCCTGATGGACTGTTACCAAAGACAGGTTCATACGGCATTCATAACCCATATAGACTTCAGGTTGAATTTAGGGGTGCAGGCAATGTATTCCTATGGGGAGAGAAATCAATGCAAACTATTTGAAGTAAACACCTTCTTTTAACTATTAAGGGTTAATGCCACACGGTCAACGTTAGGCTTGCACGGATCGGAAGGACCTTAGGAACGTACCTGAGGTCGAATTGTGCTTCTCACCCTAACGGTTCTCTCACTGTCACCCAAAAGCAAATGACGTTGTGGGGCAGGCTTCATTTTGGGCCTACTTTTCTAATGGTCGCTGCGCTCAGACCGAGCGAGCTACGGTCAAGCGGGATATCTCGTTGAACTCGGCACGGCCTAGACATTATGTTTATGCCATTGCCTGCTCTCTGTGTCTTTAAGAACCACACTTTTTCACTCCATCCTTGCTGTGTGTGCGTGTGAGAGCTTTTCTTTGACATCTGCTGGGAGAAATGACTGATTTACAGTTTAGGAGGGTTACCTGGTCACACATATGAAGTTTTGGAGAGATGTGACTTTTCTAACCCTTCAAAACAGACAGTGTGACCCAATTAAAGGCACTTCCGGTTGGCACAGGAAGCTATAAGTAAACACATGTCTTGATTGACATAGCACTTACAGAATCCTGAGTTTTAAGTCTTTAAGTTAAGAATTGACTGATCTACACAGGGTTGAATGCACTATGTCTATCAAACTGCAGGCAGTGTATGGAAAAACACTTTTAAGGTGATTTCAACCACTTCCGGTTGCTCCAGGAAGCTTAGAATCAACACAGGTAGACCTCATAGTGGTCTGATGGACTGTCATAGAAGACAGGTTCATAAGGCATTCATAACCCACATAGGCTTCAGGTTGAATTTAGGGTGCAGGCAATGTATTCCTATGGGGAGAGAAGTCAATGCAAACTCTTTGAAGTAAACACCTTCTTTTAACTATTAAGGGTTAATGCCACAGGGTCAAGGTTAGGCTTGCACGGATCGGGAGGACCTTAGGAACGTACCTGAGGTCGATTGTGTGCTTCTCACCCTAACGGTTCTCTCACTGTCACCCAAAAGCAAATGACATTGAGGGCCAGGCTTCCTTTTGCGCCTTCTTTTTTTTCAAGGTCGCTGCACTCAGAGCGAGCTACGGTCAAGCGGGGCGTCTCGTTGAACTCTGCACAGCCTGGAGACTATGGTGATGCCATTTTTTGTGTTGATTTCAGAATGCCATTTTGGTGATGGTCCCTCTCCGTTTAAACATATTGCTAATGTACAAAAGTCAACTAGCAAGTCAGTGTCCACCAGTCAATTAGATGTCATTCTGACACCAAACTGATACCAATTGACACCAAACCCACTTTTTCCAACTCATTTAGAAGCCAACTATCACATATGTCAGAGCAGGCCCATAATTCACAGCGCCATTAGTTTAAAACATAATAAAAACGTAAAACACATAGTTACGTTCTAGCTGCGGGTCCAGGTCAGACATTATGTGAAGGCCTATGTGAGGCGACCCCGAATCCCGAGTTTCGGCTCGATAGGTCCTTCGGTGCCCGAGTAAAACCCTAATTGGTGCTGAAAATCCACTTTTTCCATGCCTTGCTATGGGGTCCTTGAATGAGCTATCGGACCGAAACGTTGGGGTCCGTCTCTATGGGCCGAGCCGGTTCCAATGCACCTAGTCTTGTGTCTCTGAGACTTTTCTAAATGTCGCCATTTTCGTAATGGTCAAAATGAATTGAAATCATTGCAAATGTACGAGGCTATTTCTCGGTCCGAGAACCTTCTAGAGCCACCTAACTCACCACGCACTATCGACCCGAGGTCTAGAACAGGTTTCTAAAGTTTCGGAACTCTAGGTCTGACGGTTCTTTTTAGCTCGAACAAAGCTAACTATTGGAGGCACTGTCTGTCTCTACAACCCCCAATACGTCCCTCCTTCCAAGTTGTGTGTCTGTGTGATTTAGTTTTCCTTTGAAATTTTATGGGAAAAATGACTGATTTACAGTTCATGGGGGTTGCCTAATCACACATATGAAGTTTTGGACAGATCTGACTTTTTTAACCCCTCGAAACAGCCCCTGAGACACCAATTAAGGCACTTCCGGTTGTCACAGGAAGCTATAAGTCAACACATATCCTCACTGGGCTATGCTTTTACAGAATCCTGAGTTTTAAGTCCTTACGTTAAGAATTGACTGATTTACACAGGGTTGAATGCACTATGTCTATCAAACTGCAGGCAGGTAATGGAAAAACACTTTTAGGGTGATTTTAACCACTTCCGGTTGGTCCAGGAAGCCTAGAATCAACACAGGTAGACCTCATACTGGCCTGATGGACTGTTATCAAAGACAGGTTCATACGGCATTCATAACCCATATAGACTTCAGGTTGAATTTAGGGGTGCAGGCAATGTATTCCTATGGGGAGAGAAGTCAATGCAAACTATTTGAAGTAAACACCTTCTTTTAACTATTAAGGGTTAATGCCACACGGTCAACGTTAGGCTTGCACGGATCGGAAGGACCTTAGGAACGTACCTGAGGTCGAATTGTGCTTCTCACCCTAACGGTTCTCTCACTGTCACCCAAAAGCAAATGACGTTGTGGGGCAGGCTTCATTTTGGGCCTACTTTTCTAATGGTCGCTGCGCTCAGACCGAGCGAGCTACGGTCAAGCGGGATATCTCGTTGAACTCGGCACGGCCTAGAGATTATGTTTATGCCATTGCCTGCTCTCTGTGTCTTTGAGAACCACACTTTTTCACTCCATCCTTGCTGTGTGTGCGTGTGAGAGCTTTTCTTTGACATCTGTTGGGAGAAATGACTGATTTACAGTTCATGAGGGTTACCTAGTCACACATATGAAGTTTTGAAAGATCTGACCTTTTTAACCCTTGGAAACTGCCACTGTGACATCATTAAAGGCACTTCCGGTTGGCACAGGAAGCTATAAGTAAACCCATGTCTTGATTGACATAGAAACTTACAGAATCCTGAGTTTTAAGTCCTTACGTTAAGAATTGACTGATTTACACAGGGTTGAATGCACTATGTCTATCAAACTGCAGGCAGGTAATGGAAAAACACTTTTAGGGTGATTTTAACCACTTCCGGTTGGTCCAGGAAGCCTAGAATCAACACAGGTAGACCTCATACTGGCCTGATGGACTGTTATCAAAGACAGGTTCATACGGCATTCATAACCCATATAGACTTCAGGTTGAATTTAGGGGTGCAGGCAATGTATTCCTATGGGGAGAGAAATCAATGCAAACTATTTGAAGTAAACACCTTCTTTTAACTATTAAGGGTTAATGCCACACGGTCAACGTTAGGCTTGCACGGATCGGAAGGACCTTAGGAACGTACCTGAGGTCGAATTGTGCTTCTCACCCTAACGGTTCTCTCACTGTCACCCAAAAGCAAATGACGTTGTGGGGCAGGCTTCATTTTGGGCCTACTTTTCTAATGGTCGCTGCGCTCAGACCGAGCGAGCTACGGTCAAGCGGGATATCTCGTTGAACTCGGCACGGCCTAGACATTATGTTTATGCCATTGCCTGCTCTCTGTGTCTTTAAGAACCACACTTTTTCACTCCATCCTTGCTGTGTGTGCGTGTGAGAGCTTTTCTTTGACATCTGCTGGGAGAAATGACTGATTTACAGTTTAGGAGGGTTACCTGGTCACACATATGAAGTTTTGGAGAGATGTGACTTTTCTAACCCTTCAAAACAGACAGTGTGACCCAATTAAAGGCACTTCCGGTTGGCACAGGAAGCTATAAGTAAACACATGTCTTGATTGACATAAACACTTACAGAATCCTGAGTTTTAAGTCTTTAAGTTAAGAATTGACTGATCTATGATCTACACAGTGTTGAATGCACTCATGTTATCAAACTGCAGGTTAGTGTACATGGAAAACTCACTTTTAAGGTGAATTTAACCACTTCCGGTTGCTCCAGGAAGCTTAGAATCGACACAGGTAGACCTCATAGTGGTCTGATGGACTGTCATAGAAGACAGGTTCATAGGCATTCATAACCCACATAGGCTTCAGGTTGAATTTAGGGGTGCAGGCAATGTATTCCTATGGGGAGAGAAGTCAATGCAAACTCTTTGAAGTAAACACCTTCTTTTAACTATTAAGGGTTAATGCCACAGGGTCAAGGTTAGGCTTGCACGGATCGGGAGGACCTTAGGAACGTACCTGAGGTCGAATTGTGCTTCTCACCCTAACGGTTCTCTCACTGTCACCCAAAAGCAAATGACATTGAGGGCCAGGCTTCCTTTTGCGCCTTCTTTTTTTTTCAAGGTCGCTGCACTCAGAGCGAGCTACGGTCAAGCGGGGCGTCTCGTTGAACTCTGCACAGCCTGGAGACTATGGTGATGCCATTTTTTGTGTTGATTTCAGAATGCCATTTTGGTGATGGTCCCTCTCCGTTTAAACATATTGCTAATGTACAAAAGTCAACTAGCAAGTCAGTGTCCACCAGTCAATTAGATGTCATTCTGACACCAAACTGATACCAATTGACACCAAACCCACTTTTTCCAACTCATTTAGAAGCCAACTATCACATATGTCAGAGCAGGCCCATAATTCACAGCGCCATTAGTTTAAAACATAATAAAAACGTAAAACACATAGTTACGTTCTAGCTGCGGGTCCAGGTCAGACATTATGTGAAGGCCTATGTGAGGCGACCCCGAATCCCGAGTTTCGGCTCGATAGGTCCTTCGGTGCCCGAGTAAAACCCTAATTGGTGCTGAAAATCCACTTTTTCCATGCCTTGCTATGGGGTCCTTGAATGAGCTATCGGACCGAAACGTTGGGGTCCGTCTCTATGGGCCGAGCCGGTTTCAATGCACCTAGTCTTGTGTCTCTGAGACTTTTCTAAATGTCGCCATTTTCGTAATGGTCAAAATGAATTGAAATCATTGCAAATGTACGAGGCTATTTCTCGGTCCGAGAACCTTCTAGAGCCACCTAACTCACCACGCACTATCGACCCGAGGTCTAGAACAGGTTTCTAAAGTTTCGGAACTCTAGGTCTGACGGTTCTTTTTAGCTCGAACAAAGCTAACTATTGGAGGCACTGTCTGTCTCTACAACCCCCAATACGTCCCTCCTTCCAAGTTGTGTGTCTGTGTGATTTAGTTTTCCTTTGAAATTTTATGGGAAAAATGACTGATTTACAGTTCATGGGGGTTGCCTAATCACACATATGAAGTTTTGGACAGATCTGACTTTTTTAACCCCTCGAAACAGCCCCTGAGACACCAATTAAGGCACTTCCGGTTGTCACAGGAAGCTATAAGTCAACACATATCCTCACTGGGCTATGCTTTTACAGAATCCTGAGTTTTAAGTCCTTACGTTAAGAATTGACTGATTTACACAGGGTTGAATGCACTATGTCTATCAAACTGCAGGCAGGTAATGGAAAAACACTTTTAGGGTGATTTTAACCACTTCCGGTTGGTCCAGGAAGCCTAGAATCAACACAGGTAGACCTCATACTGGCCTGATGGTGTTATCAAAGACAGGTTCATACGGCATTCATAACCCATATAGACTTCAGGTTGAATTTAGGGGTGCAGGCAATGTATTCCTATGGGGAGAGAAGTCAATGCAAACTATTTGAAGTAAACACCTTCTTTTAACTATTAAGGGTTAATGCCACACGGTCAACGTTAGGCTTGCACGGATCGGAAGGACCTTAGGAACGTACCTGAGGTCGAATTGTGCTTCTCACCCTAACGGTTCTCTCACTGTCACCCAAAAGCAAATGACGTTGTGGGGCAGGCTTCATTTTGGGCCTACTTTTCTAATGGTCGCTGCGCTCAGACCGAGCGAGCTACGGTCAAGCGGGATATCTCGTTGAACTCGGCACGGCCTAGAGATTATGTTTATGCCATTGCCTGCTCTCTGTGTCTTTGAGAACCGCACTTTTTCACTCCATCCTTGCTGTGTGTGCGTGTGAGAGCTTTTCTTTGACATCTGTTGGGAGAAATGACTGATTTACAGTTCATGAGGGTTACCTAGTCACACATATGAAGTTTTGAAAAGATCTGACCTTTTTAACCCTTGAAACTGCCACTGTGACATCATTAAAGGCACTTCCGGTTGGCACAGGAAGCTATAAGTAAACCCATGTCTTGATTGACATAGAAACTTACAGAATCCTGAGTTTTAAGTCCTTACGTTAAGAATTGACTGATTTACACAGGGTTGAATGCACTATGTCTATCAAACTGCAGGCAGGTAATGGAAAAACACTTTTAGGGTGATTTTAACCACTTCCGGTTGGTCCAGGAAGCCTAGAATCAACACAGGTAGACCTCATACTGGCCTGATGGACTGTTATCAAAGACAGGTTCATACGGCATTCATAACCCATATAGACTTCAGGTTGAATTTAGGGGTGCAGGCAATGTATTCCTATGGGGAGAGAAATCAATGCAAACTATTTGAAGTAAACACCTTCTTTTAACTATTAAGGGTTAATGCCACACGGTCAACGTTAGGCTTGCACGGATCGGAAGGACCTTAGGAACGTACCTGAGGTCGAATTGTGCTTCTCACCCTAACGGTTCTCTCACTGTCACCCAAAAGCAAATGACGTTGTGGGGCAGGCTTCATTTTGGGCCTACTTTTCTAATGGTCGCTGCGCTCAGACCGAGCGAGCTACGGTCAAGCGGGATATCTCGTTGAACTCGGCACGGCCTAGACATTATGTTTATGCCATTGCCTGCTCTCTGTGTCTTTAAGAACCACACTTTTTCACTCCATCCTTGCTGTGTGTGCGTGTGAGAGCTTTTCTTTGACATCTGCTGGGAGAAATGACTGATTTACAGTTTAGGAGGGTTACCTGGTCACACATATGAAGTTTTGGAGAGATGTGACTTTTCTAACCCTTCAAAACAGACAGTGTGACCCAATTAAAGGCACTTCCGGTTGGCACAGGAAGCTATAAGTAAACACATGTCTTGATTGACATAAACACTTACAGAATCCTGAGTTTTAAGTCTTTAAGTTAAGAATTGACTGATCTATGATCACAGGGTTGAATGCACTCATTTATCAAACTGCAGGCAGTTATGGATCAAAACACTTTTGGGTGATTTAACCACTTCCGGTTGCTCCAGGAAGCTTAGAATCGACACAGGTAGACCTCATAGTGGTCTGATGGACTGTCATAGAAGACAGGTTCATAAGGCATTCATAACCCACATAGGCTTCAGGTTGAATTTAGGGGTGTGCAGGCAATGTATTCCTATGGGGAGAGAAGTCAATGCAAACTCTTTGAAGTAAACACCTTCTTTTAACTATTAAGGGTTAATGCCACAGGGTCAAGGTTAGGCTTGCACGGATCGGGAGGACCTTAGGAACGTACCTGAGGTCGAATTGTGCTTCTCACCCTAACGGTTCTCTCACTGTCACCCAAAAGCAAATGACATTGAGGGCCAGGCTTCCTTTTGCGCCTTCTTTTTTTCAAGGTCGCTGCACTCAGAGCGAGCTACGGTCAAGCGGGGCGTCTCGTTGAACTCTGCACAGCCTGGAGACTATGGTGATGCCATTTTTTGTGTTGATTTCAGAATGCCATTTTGGTGATGGTCCCTCTCCGTTTAAACATATTGCTAATGTACAAAAGTCAACTAGCAAGTCAGTGTCCACCAGTCAATTAGATGTCATTCTGACACCAAACTGATACCAATTGACACCAAACCCACTTTTTCCAACTCATTTAGAAGCCAACTATCACATATGTCAGAGCAGGCCCATAATTCACAGCGCCATTAGTTTAAAACATAATAAAAACGTAAAACACATAGTTACGTTCTAGCTGCGGGTCCAGGTCAGACATTATGTGAAGGCCTATGTGAGGCGACCCCGAATCCCGAGTTTCGGCTCGATAGGTCCTTCGGTGCCCGAGTAAAACCCTAATTGGTGCTGAAAATCCACTTTTTTCCATGCCTTGCTATGGGGTCCTTGAATGAGCTATCGGACCGAAACGTTGGGGTCCGTCTCTAGTCTCATGGGCCGAGCCGGTTCCAATGCACCTAGTCTTGTGTCTCTGAGACTTTTCTAAATGTCGCCATTTTCGTAATGGTCAAAATGAATTGAAATCATTGCAAATGTACGAGGCTATTTCTCGGTCCGAGAACCTTCTAGAGCCACCTAACTCACCACGCACTATCGACCCGAGGTCTAGAACAGGTTTCTAAAGTTTCGGAACTCTAGGTCTGACGGTTCTTTTTAGCTCGAACAAAGCTAACTATTGGAGGCACTGTCTGTCTCTACAACCCCCAATACGTCCCTCCTTCCAAGTTGTGTGTCTGTGTGATTTAGTTTTCCTTTGAAATTTTATGGGAAAAATGACTGATTTACAGTTCATGGGGGTTGCCTAATCACACATATGAAGTTTTGGACAGATCTGACTTTTTTAACCCCTCGAAACAGCCCCTGAGACACCAATTAAGGCACTTCCGGTTGTCACAGGAAGCTATAAGTCAACACATATCCTCACTGGGCTATGCTTTTACAGAATCCTGAGTTTTAAGTCCTTACGTTAAGAATTGACTGATTTACACAGGGTTGAATGCACTATGTCTATCAAACTGCAGGCAGGTAATGGAAAAACACTTTTAGGGTGATTTTAACCACTTCCGGTTGGTCCAGGAAGCCTAGAATCAACACAGGTAGACCTCATACTGGCCTGATGGACTGTTACCAAAGACAGGTTCATACGGCATTCATAACCCATATAGACTTCAGGTTGAATTTAGGGGTAAAGGCAATGTATTCCTATGGGGAGAGAAATCAATGCAAACTTTTTGAAGTAAACACCATCTTTTAACTATTAAGGGTTAATGCCACACTGTCAACGTTAGGCTTGCACGGATCGGAAGGACCTTAGGAACATACCTGAGGTCGAATTGTGCTTCTCACCCTAACGGTTCTCTCACTGTCACCCAAAAGCAAATGACGTTGTGGGGCAGGCTTCATTTTGGGCCTACTTTTCTAATGGTCGCTGCGCTCAGACCGAGCGAGCTACGGTCAAGCGGGATATCTCGTTGAACTCGGCACGGCCTAGACATTATGTTTATGCCATTGCCTGCTCTCTGTGTCTTTAAGAACCACACTTTTTCACTCCATCCTTGCTGTGTGTGCGTGTGAGAGCTTTTCTTTGACATCTGCTGGGAGAAATGACTGATTTACAGTTCATGAGGGTTACCTAGTCACACATATGAAGTTTTGAAAAGATCTGACCTTTTTAACCCATGGAAACTGCCACTGTGACACCATTAAAGGCACTTCCGGTTGGCACAGGAAGCTATAAATAAACTCATATCATGATTGGGGTATGCCTTTACAGAATCCTGAGTTTTAAGTCTTTACGTTAAGAACTGAGTTATTTACGGAGGGTTTAGTGAGTGTGTGTTATTTCAGAAAATCATAGAAAATCACAGAAATCTCGCAGAGCTCCGCAGCACACTTTAAAAGATTCGTAAGAACAACCTGCAACTGGATCTGTAACCGTTGAAAAAAAAAAACACCTATCCGTGAACATCACCAAGGTGTCGTTGTACGATTTCTCTTAAATGACGATAGATAAATGGCTGGTTCTTTTTTTTGACACCGGAGGCTCCTTGACTTTGACGTGAAGTGGAAAAATAATTTCTCTATTTTCATTTTGGACCTTTAATCCCAGATAAATGGCCATAACTCAAAAACCGTTGAGGCCTAGACGCCATCTTGTTCGGGGCCAACTGGCCATTATGCCGCCCTACGCTCACCGAGTTTCGGCTTCTAAATATTTTCAGTTTTCGAGATAAGGCCCCGTCGTGAATCGTGATGTTTTGTAGCAATAGCCATATGATTGCTTATGCCCTCTTGTGGGAATTTCCGGGACATGGGAAAAATGACATAAATCTTATTATTTTTGTAAACGGAAACCGAATGTCCGACAACGTTCATTTGATGACTTCCTGGTAGGTCCGGCCCTGCCGCTCGGCCCGACGCCGTCCGCAAATTTTACAAACGATTTCGGACGTCTAGTAAGGGACCGTACATTTGCAATATGGACTTTCTCACTAACCATACAGGTACTGCCGAATTCTTCCCTTAAGGTATGTTATACCCACAGACATGATTCAAACATTTTTAGAAACTTCAGAGTGTTTTCTATCCAAATCTACTACTAATATGAATATCTTATATTCTTGGCATGAGAAGCAGGAAGTTGAAATTGGGCATGCTATTTATCCAAAAGAGAAAATGCTGCCCCCTATCCCAAAGAGGTTTCAAGAGATGTCTAAGTCTGTTCACTACCTCCCTTTGTTTTTAACATACCGATAACCCCTCAGTGACCCAACTATGCCTCTGATCTCCACGAGAGGTGTCAGACAATCAATCACCTTCAACAAATGGACTCTGATCAGACGTAGGCTTTAAAATGAATCACATGGAAAGGATTGTTACGATTTAATGTGACATTGTGAAAATGGGAAGCTCGAATTGTGATTTTTTTTTTTTTTACCATTTTACAATTTCAAATGTATTTTCCCGGAGTATTGTAATACTTTGTCATCTTTTTCACACAAGCTCTTTTGATAAAAACACTGTACAATGATTTGTGTAAAACTGCAGGCATGAAACATCTATGTCTATGTACCACCACTAACATACATATAAATGATCTCAGACAAGAAGAGGAGACTGACCCTTAAGGACCTGTTCTCACTAAAGTCCTGCTGATCAGGGCTATTCCAGGAACGAGGCCTCCCCCCTTCCCCCAGCCGGCCCTCCACCTGTTCTCACTAAAGTCCCCGCTGCCGTTGCCCTCCATCACTAAAGTCCTGCTTGATATTTCCAGGAACGAGGCCTCCCCCCTCCGCTTCACTCCCCAGCCGTTCCAGCCCTCCATCCCACTAAAGTCCTGCTTGATCAGGGCTATTCCAGGAACGAGGCCTCCCCCCCCCTCCGCTTCACTCCCCAGCCGTTTCCAGCCCTCCATCCCACTAAAGTCCTGCTTGATCAGGGCTATTCCAGGAACGAGGCCTCCCCCCCCCTCCGCTTCACTCCCCAGCCGTTCCAGCCCTCCATCCCACTAAAGTCCTGCTTGATCAGGGCTATTCCAGGAACGAGGCCTCCTTCCCCCCTCCGCTTCACTCCCCAGCCGTTCCAGCCCTCCATCCCACTAAAGTCCTGCTTGATCAGGGCTATTCCAGGAACGAGGCCTCCCCCCTCCCCTCCGCCGTTCCATCCCCCCTGCTTGAGGGCCGTTCCAGCCCCAGCCCTCCATCCCACTAAAGTCCTGCTTGATCAGGGCTATTCCAGGAACGAGGCCTCCCCCCCTCCGCTTCACTCCCCAGCCGTTCCAGCCCTCCATCTCACTAAAGTCCTGCTTGATCAGGGCTATTCCAGGAACGAGGCCTCCCCCCCCGCTTCACTCCCCAGCCGTTCCAGCCCTCCATCTCACTAAAGTCCTGCTTGATCAGGGCTATTCCAGGAACGAGGCCTCCCCCCTCCGCTTCACTCCCCAGCCGTTCCAGCCCTCCATCCCACTAAAGTCCTGCTTGATCAGGGCTATTCCAGGAACGAGGCCTCCCCCCGCTTCCGCCGTTCCAGCCCTCCCCCACTAAAGTCCTGCTTGAGGGCTATTCCAGGAACGTAGGCCTTCCAGCCCTCCATCCCACTAAAGTCCTGCTTGATCAGGGCTATTCCAGGAACGAGGCCTCCCCCCCTCCTTCACTCCCCAGCCGTTCCAGCTTCCATCCCACTAAAGTCCTGCTTGATCAGGGCTATTCCAGGAACGAGGCCTCCCCTCCGCTCACTCCCCCAGCCGTTCCAGCCCTCCATCCCACTAAAGTCCTGCTTGATCAGGGCTATTCCAGGAACGAGGCCTCCCCCCCCTCCGCTTCACTCCCCAGCCGTTCCAGCCCTCCATCCCACTAAAGTCCTGCTTGATCAGGGCTATTCCAGGAACGAGGCCTCCTTCCCCCCTCCGCTTCACTCCCCAGCCGTTCCAGCCCTCCATCCCACTAAAGTCCTGCTTGATCAGGGCTATTCCAGGAACGGCCTCCTTCCCCCGCTTCACTCCCCAGCAGCCCTCCATCCCACTAAAGTCCTGCTTGATCAGGGCTATTCCAGGAACTCCTCCCCCCTCCGCTTCCTCCCCAGCCGTTCCAGCCCTCCATCCCACTAAAGTCCTGCTTGATCAGGGCTATTCCAGGAACGAGGCCTCCCCCCCCCTCCGCTTCACTCCCCAGCCGTTCCAGCCCTCCATCCCACTAAAGTCCTGCTTGATCAGGGCTATTCCAGGAACGAGGCCTCCCCCCTCCCCCTCCGCTTCAGCCCTCCATCCCAGTCCTGCTGTCAGGGCTATTCCAGGAACCCTCCATCCCCTCCATCCACTAAAGTCCTGCTTGATCAGGGCTAGGAACGCAGGCCTCCTCCCCCCTCCGACTCCCCAGCCGTTCCAGCCCTCCATCCCACTAAAGTCCTGCCAGGGCTATTCCAGGAACCCTCCTCCCCTCCGCTTCACTCCCCAGCCGTTCCAGCCCTCCATCCCACTAAAGTCCTGCTTGATCAGGGCTATTCCAGGAACGAGGCCTCCTTCCCCCCTCCGCTTCACTCCCCAGCCGTTCCAGCCCTCCATCCCACTAAAGTCCTGCTTGATCAGGGCTATTCCAGGAACGAGGCGCTTGAGGCCTCCTCCCCCCCCTCCGCTTCACTCCCCAGCCGTTCCAGCCCTCCATCCCACTAAAGTCCTGCTTGATCAGGGCTATTCCAGGAACGAGGCCTCCCCCCCCCCAGCCGTCCGCTTCACTCCCCAGCCGTTTTCCAGCCCTCCATCCCACTAAAGTCCTGCTTGATCAGGGCTATTCCAGGAACGAGGCCTCCTTCCCCCTCCGCTTCACTCCCCATCCCACTAAAGTCCTGTGATCAGGGCTATTCGTTCCAGCCCTCCATCCCACTAAAGTCCTGCTTGATCAGGGCTATTCCAGGAACGAGCCGCCTCCTCCATCCCACTCCTGCTTGATCAGGGCTATTCCAGGAACCCTCCCCCCCTCCGCTTCACTCCCCAGCCGTTCCAGCCCTCCATCCCACTAAAGTCCTGCTTGATCAGGGCTATTCCAGGAACGAGGCCTCCCCCCCTCCGCTTCACTCCCCAGCCGTTCCAGCCCTCCATCCCACTAAAGTCCTGCTTGATCAGGGCTATTCCAGGAACGAGGCCTCCCCCCCTCCGCTTCACTCCCCAGCCGTTCCAGCCCTCCATCCCACTAAAGTCCTGCTTGATCAGGGCTATTCCAGGAACGAGGCCTCCTTCCCCCCCTCCGCTTCACTCCCCAGCCGTTCCAGCCCTCCATCCCACTAAAGTCCTGCTTGATCAGGGCTATTCCAGGAACGAGGCCTCCTTCCCCCTCCGCTTCACTCCCCAGCCGTTCCAGCCCTCCATCCCACTAAAGTCCTGCTTGATCAGGGCTATTCCAGGAACGAGGCCTCCTTCCCCCTCCCCCCCCTCCGCTTCACTCCCCAGCCGTTCCAGCCCTCCATCCCACTAAAGTCCTGCTTGATCAGGGCTATTCCAGGAACGAGGCCTCCTTCCCCCCAGCCGTCCAGCCCTCCATCCCACTAAAGTCCTGCTTGATCAGGGCTATTCGGAAACGAGGCCTCCTTCCCCCCTCCGCTTCACTCCCCAGCCCAGCCCTCCATCCCACTAAAGTCCTGCTTGATCAGGGCTATTCCAGGAACGAGGCCTCCTTCCCCTCCGCTTCACTCCCCAGCCGTTCCAGCCCTCCATCCCACTAAAGTCCTGCTTGATCAGGGCTATTCCAGGAACGAGGCCTCCTTCCCCCCTCCGCTTCACTCCCCAGCCGTTCCAGCCCTCCATCCCACTAAAGTCCTGCTTGATCAGGGCTATTCCAGGAACGAGGCCTCCTTCCCCCCTCCGCTTCACTCCCCAGCCGTTCCAGCCCTCCATCCCACTAAAGTCCTGCTTGATCAGGGCTATTCCAGGAACGAGGCCTCCTCCGCTCCCCCAGCCCTCCATCCCACTAAAGTCCTGCTCAGGGCTATTCCAGAACCAGGCCTCCCCCCTCCGTTCCCCCAGCCCTCCATCCCACTAAAGTCCTGCTTGATCAGGGCTATTCCAGGAACGAGGCCTCCTTCCCCCTCCGCTTCACTCCCCAGCCGTTCCAGCCCTCCATCCCACTAAAGTCCTGCTTGATCAGGGCTATTCCAGGAACGAGGCCTCCTTCCCCCCTCCGCTTCACTCCCCAGCCGTTCCAGCCCTCCATCCCACTAAAGTCCTGCTTGATCAGGGCTATTCCAGGAACGAGGCCTCCTTCCCCCCCGCTTCACTCCCCAGCCGTTCCAGCCCTCCATCCCACTAAAGTCCTGCTTGATCAGGGCTATTCCAGGAACGAGGCCTCCCCCCCCTCCGCTTCACTCCCCAGCCGTTCCAGCCCTCCATCCCACTAAAGTCCTGCTTGATCAGGGCTATTCCAGGAACTATTCCAGGAACAGGCCTCCTTCCCCCCTCCGCTTCACTCCCCAGCCGTTCCAGCCCTCCATCCCACTAAAGTCCTGCTTGATCAGGGCTATTCCAGGAACGAGGCCTCCTTCCCCCCCCTCCGCTTCACTCCCCAGCCGTTCCAGCCCTCCATCCCACTAAAGTCCTGCTTGATCAGGGCTATTCCAGGAACGAGGCCTCCTTCCCCCCTCCGCTTCACTCCCCAGCCGTTCCAGCCCTCCATCCCACTAAAGTCCTGCTTGATCAGGGCTATTCCAGGAACGAGGCCTCCTTCCCCCCCCTCCGCTTCACTCCCCAGCCGTTCCAGCCCTCCATCCCACTAAAGTCCTGCTTGATCAGGGCTATTCCAGGAACGAGGCCTCCTTCCCCCCCTCCGCTTTACTCCCCAGCCGTTCCAGCCCTCCATCCCACTAAAGTCCTGCTTGATCAGGGCTATTCCAGGAACGAGGCCTCCTTCCCCCCTCCGCTTCACTCCCCAGCCGTTCCAGCCCTCCATCCCACTAAAGTCCTGCTTGATCAGGGCTATTCCAGGAACGAGGCCTCCTTCCCCCCCCTCCGCTTCACTCCCCAGCCGTTCCAGCCCTCCATCCCACTAAAGTCCTGCTTGATCAGGGCTATTCCAGGAACGAGGCCTCCTTCCCCCCTCCGCTTCACTCCCCAGCCGTTCCAGCCCTCCATCCCACTAAAGTCCTGCTTGATCAGGGCTATTCCAGGAACGAGGCCTCCTTCCCCCCCTCCGCTTCACTCCCCAGCCGTTCCAGCCCTCCATCCCACTAAAGTCCTGCTTGATCAGGGCTATTCCAGGAACGAGGCCTCCTTCCCCCTCCCCCCCAGCCGTTTCCAGCCCTCCATCCCACTCCCCAGGGCTATTCCAGTTCCAGCCCTCCATCCCACTAAAGTCCTGCTTGATCAGGGCTATTCCAGGAACGAGGCCTCCTTCCCCCCTCCGCTTCACTCCCCAGCCGTTCCAGCCCTCCATCCCACTAAAGTCCTGCTTGATCAGGGCTATTCCAGGAACGAGGCCTCCTTCCCCCTCCGCTTCACTCCCCAGCCGTTCCAGCCCTCCATCCCACTAAAGTCCTGCTTGATCAGGGCATCCCAGGCCTCCTTCCCCCCTCTCAAGCCGTTCCAGCCCCCATCCCACTAAAGTCCTGCTTGATCAGGGCTATTCCAGGAACGAGGCCTCCTTCCCCCTCCCCAGCTTCACTCCCCAGCCGTTCCAGCCCTCCATCCCACTAAAGTCCTGCTTGATCAGGGCTATTCCAGGAACGAGGCCTCCTTCCCCCCTCCGCTTCACTCCCCAGCCGTTCCAGCCCTCCATCCCACTAAAGTCCTGCTTGATCAGGGCTATTCCAGGAACGAGGCCTCCTTCCCCCTCCGCTTCACTCCCCAGCCGTTCCAGCCCTCCATCCCACTAAAGTCCTGCTTGATCAGGGCTATTCCAGGAACGAGGCCTCCTTCCCCCTCCGCTTCACTCCCCAGCCGTTCCAGCCCTCCATCCCACTAAAGTCCTGCTTGATCAGGGCTATTCCAGGAACGAGGCCTCCTCCCCCCCCGCTTCCTCCCCAGCCGTTCCAGCCCTCCATCCCACTAAAGTCCTGCTTGATCAGGGCTATTCCAGGAACTCCCCCCTCCGCCGCCGTTCCAGCCCTCCATCCCACTAAAGTCCTGCTTGATCAGGGCTATTCCAGGAACGAGGCCTCCTTCCCCCCTCCGCTTCACTCCCCAGCCGTTCCAGCCCTCCATCCCACTAAAGTCCTGCTTGATCAGGGCTATTCCAGGAACGAGGCCTCCCCCCTCCGCTTCCCCCCAGCCGTTCCAGCCCTCCATCCCACTAAAGTCCTGCTTGATCAGGGCTATTCCAGGAACGAGGCCTCCTCCCCCTCCGCTCCCCCCAGCCGTTCTCCAGCCCTCCATCCCACTAAAGTCCTGCTTGATCAGGGCTATTCCAGGAACGAGGCCTCCCATCCCCCCCCGCTTCACTCCCCAGCCGTTCCAGCCCTCCATCCCCCACTAAAGTCCTGCTTGATCAGGGCTATTCCAGGAACGAGGCCTCCCCCCCCCCTCCGCTTCACTCCCCAGCCGTTCCAGCCCTCCATCCCACTAAAGTCCTGCTTGATCAGGGCTATTCCAGGAACGAGGCCTCCTCCCCCCTCCGCTTCACTCCCCAGCCGTTCCAGCCCTCCATCCCACTAAAGTCCTGCTTGATCAGGGCTATTCCAGGAACGAGGCCTCCTTCCCCCCCCCCTCCGCTTCACTCCCCAGCCGTTCCAGCCCTCCATCCCACTAAAGTCCTGCTTGATCAGGGCTATTCCAGGAACCCCCCCCCCCTCCGCTTCAGCCGTCCCCAGCCGTTCCCCTCCATCCCACTAAAGTCCTGCTTGATCAGGGCTATTCCAGGAACGAGGCCTCCATCCCACTCCCCCTCCGCTTCCCCCCCTCCGCTCCCCAGCCGTTCCAGCCCTCCATCCCACTAAAGTCCTGCTTGATCAGGGCTATTCCAGGAACGAGGCCTCCTTCCCCCTCCGCTTCACTCCCCAGCCGTTCCAGCCCTCCATCCCACTAAAGTCCTGCTTGATCAGGGCTATTCCAGGAACGAGGCCTCCTTCCCCCCCTCCGCTTCACTCCCCAGCCGTTCCAGCCCTCCATCCCACTAAAGTCCTGCTTGATCAGGGCTATTCCAGGAACGAGGCCTCCTTCCCCCCCGCTTCACTCCCCAGCCGTTCCAGCCCTCCATCCCACTAAAGTCCTGCTTGATCAGGGCTATTCCAGGAACGAGGCCTCCTTCCCCCCCCCCCCGCTTCACTCCCCAGCCGTTCCAGCCCTCCATCCCACTAAAGTCCTGCTTGATCAGGGCTATTCCAGGAACGAGGCCTCCCCCCCCTCCGCTTCACTCCCCAGCCGTTCCAGCCCTCCATCCCACTAAAGTCCTGCTTGATCAGGGCTATTCCAGGAACGAGGCCTCCCCCCCCCCTCCGCTTCACTCCCCAGCCGTTCCAGCCCTCCATCCCACTAAAGTCCTGCTTGATCAGGGCTATTCCAGGAACGAGGCCTCCTTCCCCCCCCTCCGCTTCACTCCCCAGCCGTTCCAGCCCTCCATCCCACTAAAGTCCTGCTTGATCAGGGCTATTCCAGGAACGAGGCCTCCTTCCCCCCCCCTCCGCTTCACTCCCCAGCCGTTCCAGCCCTCCATCCCACTAAAGTCCTGCTTGATCAGGGCTATTCCAGGAACGACAGGCCTCCTTCCCCCCTCCGCCTCCTTCCCCCCTCCGGGCTTTCCAGGAACTCCCCAGCCGTTCCAGCCCTCCATCCCACTAAAGTCCTGCTTGATCAGGGCTATTCCAGGAACGAGGCCTCCTTCCCCCCTCCGCTTCACTCCCCAGCCGTTCCAGCCCTCCATCCCACTAAAGTCCTGCTTGATCAGGGCTATTCCAGGAACGAGGCCTCCTTCCCCCCTCCGCTTCACTCCCCAGCCGTTCCAGCCCTCCATCCCACTAAAGTCCTGCTTGATCAGGGCTATTCCAGGAACGAGGCCTCCTTCCCCCCTCCGCTTCACTCCCCAGCCGTTCCAGCCCTCCATCCCACTAAAGTCCTGCTTGATCAGGGCTATTCCAGGAACGAGGCCTCCTTCCCCCCTCCGCTTCACTCCCCAGCCGTTCCAGCCCTCCATCCCACTAAAGTCCTGCTTGATCAGGGCTATTCCAGGAACAAGGCCTCCTTCCCCCTCCGCTTCACTCCCCAGCCGTTCCAGCCCTCCATCCCACTAAAGTCCTGCTTGATCAGGGCTATTCCAGGAACGAGGCCTCCTTCCCCCCCCTCCGCTTCACTCCCCAGCCGTTCCAGCCCTCCATCCCACTAAAGTCCTGCTTGATCAGGGCTATTCCAGGAACGAGGCCTCCTTCCCCCCCTCCGCTTCACTCCCCAGCCGTTCCAGCCCTCCATCCCACTAAAGTCCTGCTTGATCAGGGCTATTCCAGGAACGAGGCCTCCTTCCCCCCCTCCGCTTCACTCCCCAGCCGTTCCAGCCCTCCATCCCACTAAAGTCCTGCTTGATCAGGGCTATTCCAGGAACGAGGCCTCCTTCCCCCCCTCCGCTTCACTCCCCAGCCGTTCCAGCCCTCCATCCCACTAAAGTCCTGCTTGATCAGGGCTATTCCAGGAACGAGGCCTCCTTCCCCCATCCCACTCCTGCTCAGGGCTCCAGGAACTCCCCAGCCGTTCCAGCCCTCCATCCCACTAAAGTCCTGCTTGATCAGGGCTATTCCAGGAACGAGGCCTCCTTCCCCCCCCTCCGCTTCACTCCCCAGCCGTTCCAGCCCTCCATCCCACTAAAGTCCTGCTTGATCAGGGCTAATCCAGGAACGAGGCCTCCTTCCCCCCTCCGCTTCACTCCCCAGCCGTTCCAGCCCTCCATCCCACTAAAGTCCTGCTTGATCAGGGCTATTCCAGGAACGAGGCCTCCCCCCCCCCCCCTCCATCCCACCGAGTGTCAGTGGCCCGGTTTTGACAATCCTCTTCGAAAGCACAATGAAGGTCTCAGGAAGCAGGTGATTCTGCTCTGGGCAGCTCTGGGGTCCCAGGGAGCCGGTTGCTAATGATTTCTTAGGACTCACAGGGAGGTCAGGGCCCCGGTTTTGAGGGAGGAAGGTCTCAGGGAGGGCTCTGGGCAGGGGGTCCCAGGGAGGGGGCTAATGGGAGGGAGGGAGGGAGGAGGGAGGGAGGGAGGAGGGAGGGAGGGAGGAGTGTGTCCTGGCCCCTCTACTCCCTTAGTGTTTTTTTTAAATAACTCCACTCTGCGGCCTGCTATGTCGTCCAGTCGTCCCCGTGAGGGCCACCACGGCAGTTAGCGGTCCTGCAGAGCGCCGGAGAGCTTAATTTGACAGGGTTTCTCTTTCGTGGTGCTAAAGGGGGCCCTGATTGAAGCAACTTGGCTCTGGTCATAGAATCCAAGGTCTGCATCCCAAATTGAAGCCTATTCTCTCTGTAGAAGCACTACAGACCAGGCCCCATAGAGATTAGGGTGCTGTTTGGGACACAGTCACAGGGAAAGGGCTTCGTCATCCTCTCTCTGAGGTAGATCAAATCTAGTGACTTTCCCACACAGCCAGATAGAGATATTACAGCAGGCAATGACAGGGAACAGACGTGGCTTCTGAGCTAGGGTCCATAGACCCGGCTCCTGAACTAGGATATATGGACCCGGCATCTGAAATAGGGTTAATGGACCCGGTTTCTGAACTAGGGTACATAGACCCGGCTTCTGAACTAGGGTCCATAGACCCGGCTCCTGAACTAGGATATATGGACCCGGCATCTGAAATAGGGTTAATGGACCCGGTTTCTGAACTAGGGTTAATGGACCCGGTTTCTGAACTAGGGTTAATGGACCCGGTTTCTGAACTAGGGTGAATGGACCCGGTTTCTGAACTAGGGTGAATGGACCCGGTTTCTGAACAAGGGTTAATGGACCCGGTTCCTGAACTAGGGTTAATGGACCTGGCTTGAATGGACCCGGTTTCTGAACTAGGGTGAATGGACTCGTTTTCTGAACTAGGGTGAATGGACCCAGCTTCCAAATGTTTTCAACATCCAAGTTGTAGCAACTGGCTGCCTATGAGAAATGATCTTTTGGTTCATCTATGGGGATGAGATATGAAAGATATCAGAGCAGCTGGAGGTTCATCTATGGGGATGAGACATGAAAGATATCAGAGCAGCAGGAGGTTCATCTATGGGGATGAGACATGAAAGATATCAGAGCAGCAGGAGGTTCATCTATGGGGATGAGATATGAAAGATATCAGAGCAGCAGGAGGTTCATCTATGGGGATGAGACATGAAAGATATCAGAGCAGCAGGAGGTTCATCTATGGGGATGAGACATGAAAGATATCAGAGCAGAGGGAGGTTCATCTATGGGGATGAGACATGAAAGATATCAGAGCAGCAGGAGGTTCATCTATGGGGATGAGACATGAAAGATATCAGAGCAGAGGGAGGTTCATCTATGGGGATGAGACATGAAAGATATCAAGTCAGAGGGAGGTTCATCTATGGGGATGAGACATGAAAGATATCAGAGCAGAGGGAGGTTCATCTATGGGGATGAGACATGAAAGATATCAGAGCAGAGGGAGGTTCATCTATGGGGATGAGACATGAAAGATATCAGAGCAGAGGGAGGTTCATTGAACTTTTATAAAGGACGATAGGAACATAAATTGGCTCTACTCAATATTCTCCCATATAAAGGACTTTAGGTATAGCGTTATGTTTACAGTCTTATCACTCAGAGAGATGTAATGGTTTATACTGTATCAGTCTCAACACTCAGAGAGATGTAATGGTTTATACTGTATCAGTCTCAACACTCAGAGAGATGTAATGGTTTATACTGTATCAGTCTCAACACTCAGAGAGATGTAATGGTTTATACTGTATCAGTCTCAGAGAGATGTAATGGTTTATACTGTATCAGTCTCAGAGAGATGTAATGGTTTATACTGTATCAGTCTCAGAGAGATGTAATGGTTTATACTGTATCAGTCTCAGAGAGATGTAATGGTTTATACTGTATCAGTCTCAGAGAGATGTAATGGTTTATACTGTATCAGTCTCAACACTCAGAGAGATGTAATGGTTTATACTGTATCAGTCTCAGAGAGATGTAATGGTTTATACTGTAACAGTCTCAACACTCAGAGAGATGTAATGGTTTATACTGTATCAGTCTCAACACTCAGAGAGATGTAATGGTTTATACTGTATCAGTCTCAACACTCAGAGAGATGTAATGGTTTATACTGTATCAGTCTCAACACTCAGAGAGATGTAATGGTTTATACTGTATCAGTCTCAAAACTCAGAGAGATGTAATGGTTTATACTGTATCAGTCTCAGAGAGATGTAATGGTTTATACTGTATCAGTCTCAACACTCAGAGAGATGTAATGGTTTATACTGTATCAGTCTCAGAGAGATGTAATGGTTTATACTGTATCAGTCTCAGAGAGATGTAATGGTTTATACTGTATCAGTCTCAGAGAGATGTAATGGTTTATACTGTATCAGTCTCAACACTCAGAGAGATGTAATGGTTTATACTGTATCAGTCTCAGAGAGATGTAATGGTTTATACTGTATCAGTCTCAACACTCAGAGAGATGTAATGGTTTATACTGTATCAGTCTCAGAGAGATGTAATGGTTTATACTGTATCAGTCTCAGAGAGATGTAATGGTTTATACTGTATCAGTCTCAACACTCAGAGAGATGTAATGGTTTATACTGTATCAGTCTCAGAGAGATGTAATGGTTTATACTGTATCAGTCTCAACACTCAGAGAGATGTAATGGTTTATACTGTATCAGTCTCAGAGAGATGTAATGGTTTATACTGTATCAGTCTCAACACTCAGAGAGATGTAATGGTTTATACTGTATCAGTCTCAGAGAGATGTAATGGTTTATACTGTATCAGTCTCAACACTCAGAGAGATGTAATGGTTTATACTGTATCAGTCTCAGAGAGATGTAATGGTTTATACTGTATCAGTCTCAGAGAGATGTAATGGTTTATACTGTATCAGTCTCAGAGAGATGTAATGGTTTATACTGTATCAGTCTCAGAGAGATGTAATGGTTTATACTGTATCAGTCTCAACACTCAGAGAGATGTAATGGTTTATACTGTATCAGTCTCAGAGAGATGTAATGGTTTATACTGTATCAGTCTCAGAGAGATGTAATGGTTTATACTGTATCAGTCTCAACACTCAGAGATGTAATGGTTTATACTGTATCAGTCTCAACACTCAGAGAGATGTAATGGTTTATACTGTATCAGTCTCAGAGAGATGTAATGGTTTATACTGTATCAGTCTCAACACTCAGAGAGATGTAATGGTTTATACTGTATCAGTCTCAGAGAGATGTAATGGTTTATACTGTAACAGTCTCAGACTCAGAGAGATGTAATGGTTTATACTGTATCAGTCTCAGAGAGATGTAATGGTTTATACTGTATCAGTCTCAGAGAGATGTAATGGTTTATACTGTATCAGTCTCAGAGAGATGTAATGGTTTATACTGTATCAGTCTCAGAGAGATGTAATGGTTTATACTGTATCAGTCTCAACACTCAGAGAGATGTAATGGTTTATACTGTATCAGTCTCAACACTCAGAGAGATGTAATGGTTTATACTGTATCAGTCTCAACACTCAGAGAGATGTAATGGTTTTATACTGTATCAGTCTCAACACTCAGAGAGATGTAATGGTTTATACTGTTTCAGTCTCAACACTCAGAGAGATGTAATGGTTTATACTGTATCAGTCTCAGAGAGATGTAATGGTTTATACTGTATCAGTCTCAGAGAGATGTAATGGTTTATACTGTAACAGTCTCAGAGAGATGTAATGGTTTATACTGTATCAGTCTCAGAGAGATGTAATGGTTTATACTGTATCAGTCTCAACACTCAGAGAGATGTAATGGTTTATACTGTATCAGTCTCAGAGAGATGTAATGGTTTATACTGTATCAGTCTCAGAGAGATGTAATGGTTTATACTGTATCAGTCTCAGAGAGATGTAATGGTTTTATACTGTATCAGTCTCAACACTCAGAGAGATGTAATGGTTTATACTGTATCAGTCTCAGAGAGATGTAATGGTTTATACTGTTTCAGTCTCAGAGAGATGTAATGGTTTATACTGTATCAGTCTCAACACTCAGAGAGATGTAATGGTTTATACTGTATCAGTCTCAACACTCAGAGAGATGTAATGGTTTATACTGTATCAGTCTCAGAGAGATGTAATGGTTTATACTGTATCAGTCTCAACACTCAGAGAGATGTAATGGTTTATACTGTATCAGTCTCAACACTCAGAGAGATGTAATGGTTTATACTGTATCAGTCTCAACACTCAGAGAGATGTAATGGTTTATACTGTATCAGTCTCAACACTCAGAGAGATGTAATGGTTTATACTGTATCAGTCTCAACACTCAGAGAGATGTAATGGTTTATACTGTATCAGTCTCAGAGAGATGTAATGGTTTATACTGTATCAGTCTCAACACTCAGAGAGATGTAATGGTTTATACTGTATCAGTCTCAGAGAGATGTAATGGTTTATACTGTATCAGTCTCAACACTCAGAGAGATGTAATGGTTTATACTGTATCAGTCTCAACACTCAGAGAGATGTAATGGTTTATACTGTATCAGTCTCAACACTCAGAGAGATGTAATGGTTTATACTGTATCAGTCTCAACATACTGTATCAGAGAGATGTAATGGTTTATACTGTATCAGTCTCAGAGAGATGTAATGGTTTATACTGTATCAGTCTCAGACTCAGAGAGATGTAATGGTTTATACTGTATCAGTCTCAGAGAGATGTAATGGTTTATACTGTATCAGTCTCAACACTCAGAGAGATGTAATGGTTTATACTGTATCAGTCTCAACACTCAGAGAGATGTAATGGTTTATACTGTATCAGTCTCAGAGAGATGTAATGGTTTATACTGTATCAGTCTCAGAGAGATGTAATGGTTTATACTGTATCAGTCTCAGAGAGATGTAATGGTTTATACTGTATCAGTCTCAACACTCAGAGATGTAATGGTTTATACTGTATCAGTCTCAGAGAGATGTAATGGTTTATACTGTATCAGTCTCAACACTCAGAGAGATGTAATGGTTTATACTGTAACAGTCTCAGAGAGATGTAATGGTTTATACTGTATCAGTCTCAGAGAGAGATGTAATGGTTTATACTGTATCAGTCTCAGAGAGATGTAATGGTTTATACTGTATCAGTCTCAACACTCAGAGAGATGTAATGGTTTATACTGTATCAGTCTCAACACTCAGAGAGATGTAATGGTTTATACTGTATCAGTCTCAGTCTCAATGGTTTATACACTCAGAGAGATGTAATGGTTTATACTGTATCAGTCTCAGAGAAATGTAATGGTTTATACTGTATCAGTCTCAGAGAGATGTAATGGTTTATACTGTATCAGTCTCAACACTCAGAGAGATGTAATGGTTTATACTGTATCAGTCTCAACACTCAGAGAGATGTAATGGTTTATACTGTATCAGTCTCAACACTCAGAGATGTAATGGTTTATACTGTATCAGTCTCAACACTCAGAGAGATGTAATGGTTTATACTGTATCAGTCTCAGAGAGATGTAATGGTTTATACTGTATCAGTCTCAGAGAGATGTAATGGTTTATACTGTATCAGTCTCAGAGAGATGTAATGGTTTATACTGTATCAGTCTCAACACTCAGAGAGATGTAATGGTTTATACTGTATCAGTCTCAACACTCAGAGAGATGTAATGGTTTATACTGTATCAGTCTCAACACTCAGAGAGATGTAATGGTTTATACTGTATCAGTCTCAACACTCAGAGAGATGTAATGGTTTATACTGTATCAGTCTCAACACTCAGAGAGATGTAATGGTTTATACTGTATCAGTCTCAACACTCAGAGAGATGTAATGGTTTATACTGTATCAGTCTCAGAGAGATGTAATGGTTTATACTGTATCAGTCTCAGAGAGATGTAATGGTTTATACTGTATCAGTCTCAGAGAGATGTAATGGTTTATACTGTATCAGTCTCAACACTCAGAGAGATGTAATGGTTTATACTGTATCAGTCTCAGAGAGATGTAATGGTTTATACTGTATCAGTCTCAACACTCAGAGAGATGTAATGGTTTATACTGTATCAGTCTCAACACTCAGAGAGATGTAATGGTTTATACTGTATCAGTCTCAACACTCAGAGAGATGTAATGGTTTATACTGTATCAGTCTCAACACTCAGAGAGATGTAATGGTTTATACTGTATCAGTCTCAACACTCAGAGAGATGTAATGGTTTATACTGTATCAGTCTCAGAGAGATGTAATGGTTTATACTGTATCAGTCTCAACACTCAGAGAGATGTAATGGTTTATACTGTATCAGTCTCAACACTCAGAGAGATGTAATGGTTTATACTGTAACAGTCTCAACACTCAGAGAGATGTAATGGTTTATACTGTATCAGTCTCAGAGAGATGTAATGGTTTATACTGTATCAGTCTCAACACTCAGAGAGATGTAATGGTTTATACTGTATCAGTCTCAGAGAGATGTAATGGTTTATACTGTAACAGTCTCAAGACTCAGAGAGATGTAATGGTTTATACTGTATCAGTCTCAACACTCAGAGAGATGTAATGGTTTATACTGTATCAGTCTCAGAGAGATGTAATGGTTTATACTGTATCAGTCTCAACACTCAGAGAGATGTAATGGTTTATACTGTATCAGTCTCAGAGAGATGTAATGGTTTATACTGTATCAGTCTCAACACTCAGAGAGATGTAATGGTTTATACTGTATCAGTCTCAACACTCAGAGAGATGTAATGGTTTATACTGTATCAGTCTCAACACTCAGAGAGATGTAATGGTTTATACTGTATCAGTCTCAGAGAGAGATGTAATGGTTTATACTGTATCAGTCTCAACACTCAGAGAGATGTAATGGTTTATACTGTATCAGTCTCAGAGAGATGTAATGGTTTATACTGTATCAGTCTCAACACTCAGAGAGATGTAATGGTTTATACTGTATCAGTCTCAACACTCAGAGAGATGTAATGGTCTTATACTGTATCAGTCTCAACACTCAGAGAGATGTAATGGTTTATACTGTATCAGTCTCAACACTCAGAGAGATGTAATGGTTTATACTGTATCAGTCTCAACACTCAGAGAGATGTAATGGTTTATACTGTATCAGTCTCAGAGAGATGTAATGGTTTATACTGTATCAGTCTCAGAGAGATGTAATGGTTTATACTGTATCAGTCTCAACACTCAGAGAGATGTAATGGTTTATACTGTATCAGTCTCAACACTCAGAGAGATGTAATGGTTTATACTGTATCAGTCTCAACACTCAGAGAGATGTAATGGTTTATACTGTATCAGTCTCAGAGAGATGTAATGGTTTATACTGTATCAGTCTCAACACTCAGAGAGATGTAATGGTTTATACTGTATCAGTCTCAGAGAGATGTAATGGTTTATACTGTATCAGTCTCAACACTCAGAGAGATGTAATGGTTTATACTGTATCAGTCTCAACACTCAGAGAGATGTAATGGTTTATACTGTATCAGTCTCAGAGAGATGTAATGGTTTATACTGTATCAGTCTCAACACTCAGAGAGATGTAATGGTTTATACTGTATCAGTCTCAGAGAGATGTAATGGTTTATACTGTATCAGTCTCAGAGAGATGTAATGGTTTATACTGTAACAGTCTCAACACTCAGAGAGATGTAATGGTTTATACTGTATCAGTCTCAGAGAGATGTAATGGTTTATACTGTATCAGTCTCAACACTCAGAGAGATGTAATGGTTTATACTGTATCAGTCTCAACACTCAGAGAGATGTAATGGTTTATACTGTATCAGTCTCAACACTCAGAGAGATGTAATGGTTTATACTGTATCAGTCTCAACACTCAGAGAGATGTAATGGTTTATACTGTATCAGTCTCAACACTCAGAGAGATGTAATGGTTTATACTGTATCAGTCTCAACACTCAGAGAGATGTAATGGTTTATACTGTATCAGTCTCAACACTCAGAGAGATGTAATGGTTTATACTGTATCAGTCTCAACACTCAGAGAGATGTAATGGTTTATACTGTATCAGTCTCAGAGAGATGTAATGGTTTATACTGTATCAGTCTCAGAGAGATGTAATGGTTTATACTGTATCAGTCTCAACACTCAGAGAGATGTAATGGTTTATACTGTATCAGTCTCAACACTCAGAGAGATGTAATGGTTTATACTGTATCAGTCTCAGAGAGATGTAATGGTTTATACTGTATCAGTCTCAGAGAGATGTAATGGTTTATACTGTATCAGTCTCAGACTCAGAGATGTAATGGTTTATACTGTATCAGTCTCAGAGAGATGTAATGGTTTATACTGTATCAGTCTCAACACTCAGAGAGATGTAATGGTTTATACTGTATCAGTCTCAGAGAGATGTAATGGTTTATACTGTATCAGTCTCAACACTCAGAGAGATGTAATGGTTTATACTGTATCAGTCTCAGAGAGATGTAATGGTTTATACTGTATCAGTCTCAACACTCAGAGAGATGTAATGGTTTATACTGTATCAGTCTCAACACTCAGAGAGATGTAATGGTTTATACTGTATCAGTCTCAACACTCAGAGAGATGTAATGGTTTATACTGTATCAGTCTCAACACTCAGAGAGATGTAATGGTTTATACTGTATCAGTCTCAACACTCAGAGAGATGTAATGGTTTATACTGTATCAGTCTCAGAGAGATGTAATGGTTTATACTGTATCAGTCTCAACACTCAGAGAGATGTAATGGTTTATACTGTATCAGTCTCAACACTCAGAGAGATGTAATGGTTTATACTGTATCAGTCTCAACACTCAGAGAGATGTAATGGTTTATACTGTATCAGTCTCAACACTCAGAGAGATGTAATGGTTTATACTGTATCAGTCTCAGAGAGATGTAATGGTTTATACTGTATCAGTCTCAGAGAGATGTAATGGTTTATACTGTATCAGTCTCAACACTCAGAGAGATGTAATGGTTTATACTGTATCAGTCTCAACACTCAGAGAGATGTAATGGTTTATACTGTATCAGTCTCAACACTCAGAGAGATGTAATGGTTTATACTGTATCAGTCTCAACACTCAGAGAGATGTAATGGTTTATACTGTATCAGTCTCAGAGAGATGTAATGGTTTATACTGTATCAGTCTCAACACTCAGAGAGATGTAATGGTTTATACTGTATCAGTCTCAGAGAGATGTAATGGTTTATACTGTATCAGTCTCAACACTCAGAGAGATGTAATGGTTTATACTGTATCAGTCTCAACACTCAGAGAGATGTAATGGTTTATACTGTATCAGTCTCAGAGAGATGTAATGGTTTATACTGTATCAGTCTTGTAATGGTTTATACTGTATCAGTCTCAGAGAGATGTAATGGTTTATACTGTATCAGTCTCAGAGAGATGTAATGGTTTATACTGTATCAGTCTCAACACTCAGAGAGATGTAATGGTTTATACTGTATCAGTCTCAACACTCAGAGAGATGTAATGGTTTATACTGTATCAGTCTCAACACTCAGAGAGATGTAATGGTTTATACTGTATCAGTCTCAACACTCAGAGAGATGTAATGGTTTATACTGTATCAGTCTCAACACTCAGAGATGTAATGGTTTATACTGTATCAGTCTCAACACTCAGAGAGATGTAATGGTTTATACTGTATCAGTCTCAACACTCAGAGAGATGTAATGGTTTATACTGTATCAGTCTCAGAGAGATGTAATGGTTTATACTGTATCAGTCTCAGAGAGATGTAATGGTTTATACTGTATCAGTCTCAACATCTGTAGAGATGTAATGGTTTATACTGTATCAGTCTCAGACTCAGAGATGTAATGGTTTATACTGTATCAGTCTCAGAGAGATGTAATGGTTTATACTGTATCAGTCTCAGAGAGATGTAATGGTTTATACTGTATCAGTCTCAGAGAGATGTAATGGTTTATACAGTCTCAGAGAGATGTAATGGTTTATACTGTATCAGTCTCAACACTCAGAGAGATGTAATGGTTTATACTGTATCAGTCTCAACAATGGTTTATCAGAGAGATGTAATGGTTTATACTGTATCAGTCTCAACACTCAGAGATGTAATGGTTTATACTGTATCAGTCTCAACACTCAGAGAGATGTAATGGTTTATACTGTATCAGTCTCAACACTCAGAGAGATGTAATGGTTTATACTGTATCAGTCTCAACACTCAGAGAGATGTAATGGTTTATACTGTATCAGTCTCAGACTCAGAGAGATGTAATGGTTTATACTGTATCAGTCTCAACACTCAGAGAGATGTAATGGTTTATACTGTATCAGTCTCAACACTCAGAGAGATGTAATGGTTTATACTGTATCAGTCTCAACACTCAGAGAGATGTAATGGTTTATACTGTATCAGTCTCAGAGAGATGTAATGGTTTATACTGTATCAGTCTCAACACTCAGAGATACTGATGTAATGGTTTATACTGTATCAGTCAGTCTCAACACTCAGAGAGATGTAATGGTTTATACTGTATCAGTCTCAACACTCAGAGAGATGTAATGGTTTATACTGTATCAGTCTCAACACTCAGAGAGATGTAATGGTTTATACTGTATCAGTCTCAGAGAGATGTAATGGTTTATACTGTATCAGTCTCAGAGAGATGTAATGGTTTATACTGTAACAGTCTCAACACTCAGAGAGATGTAATGGTTTATACTGTATCAGTCTCAACACTCAGAGAGATGTAATGGTTTATACTGTATCAGTCTCAACACTCAGAGAGATGTAATGGTTTATACTGTATCAGTCTCAACACTCAGAGATGTAATGGTTTATACTGTATCAGTCTCAACACTCAGAGATGTAATGGTTTATACTGTATCAGTCTCAGAGAGATGTAATGGTTTATACTGTATCAGTCTCAACACTCAGAGAGATGTAATGGTTTATACTGTATCAGTCTCAGAGAGATGTAATGGTTTATACTGTATCAGTCTCAACACTCAGAGAGATGTAATGGTTTATACTATATCAGTCTCAACACTCAGAGAGATGTAATGGTTTATACTGTAACAGTCTCAGAGAGATGTAATGGTTTATACTGTATCAGTCTCAACACTCAGAGAGATGTAATGGTTTATACTGTAACAGTCTCAACACTCAGAGAGATGTAATGGTTTATACTGTATCAGTCTCAACACTCAGAGAGATGTAATGGTTTATACTGTAACAGTCTCAGAGAGATGTAATGGTTTATACTGTATCAGTCTCAACACTCAGAGAGATGTAATGGTTTATACTGTATCAGTCTCAGAGAGATGTATTGGTTTATACTGTATCAGTCTCAACACTCAGAGAGATGTAATGGTTTATACTGTATCAGTCTCAACACTCAGAGAGATGTAATGGTTTATACTGTATCAGTCTCAACACTCAGAGAGATGTAATGGTTTATACTGTATCAGTCTCAACACTCAGAGAGATGTAATGGTTTATACTGTATCAGTCTCAGAGAGATGTAATGGTGTTATACTGTATCAGTCTCAACACTCAGAGAGATGTAATGGTTTATACTGTATCAGTCTCAACACTCAGAGAGATGTAGTACATGGCAGATGTACATTATTTGTCAGCGCATTACTTGATATCGTTCATCTGTTTTCCGTCACTGAGTGAAGGGGATCACGGGAATAATGTCCTGGGGACTGTCAGCCTCGGTGATTTAGACTTGAATGATCAACCTCAGATTGTGTTGTGGAGAGAGGAAGCTCCACTCGATAATATTGAGCCTGTTGTACCCATGTCAGGGCCAGCCGATGAGTAACGACTCTTCCACTTCCACACTTCAACGACGGCCTGGACGCCCCCACCCTGACAATGATTCAACTGCGTTTCCAGTCGAGACATGTTCAAGCGTGCTTAGCCGCGCGGCACATTGTTCAGCTTTGACACCTTCCAAATCTACTTTGCTTTCTACTACTAAAGCAGCCTTCCCATGCAAACTCCACCAAAAAACTATTTCTTTAGGAAATAGCACTGCACTTCATTTAATAAAGTAAAGCTTTTAGTTTCTAATGAGGATTGATATTAGCCATTAACATTGGAGACTCTGGGTTTCATCCAATTGAATTTGCACTTGAAAAAACTTCCCATCAATCAGCTGGGAACTAGAGGTGGGTGGGTGATATTTTAACATGCATCTCAGAGAGTGAAGATAATCCGTCTCTTGTAGTAAGAAGAATATGATCACGATACTTTTTGAATTGTTATAAAAAGAAAAGTTACCCAGCGAGAAGGAGGAGGGGGAGAAGGAGGGGGAGAAGGAGAAGGAGAAGGAGAAGGAGGAGGAGAAGGAGGAGGAGGAAGAGAAGGAGAAGGAGAAGGAGAAGGAGAAGGAGAAGGAGGAAGGAAGGAGAAGGAGAAGGAGAAGGAGAAGGAGAAGGAGAAGGAGAAGGAGAAGGAGGAGGAGAAGGAGGAGAAGGAGAAGGAGAAGGAAGAGAAGGAGAAGGAGAAGGAGAAGGAGAAGGAGAAGGAGAAGGAGAAGGAGAGGAGAAGGAGAAGGAGGAGGAGAAGGAGAAGGAGAAGGAGAAGGAGAAGGAGAAGGAGAAGGAGGAAGGAGAAGGAGAAGGAGAAGGAGAAGGAAGGAAGAGAAGGAGGAGAAGGAAGGAGAGGAGGGGTCAAGAAGGAGAAAGGAGGAGAAGGAGAAGGAGAAGGAGAGGAGGAGGAAAGGAGAAGGAGAAGGAGAGAGGAGGAGGAGAAGGAGAAGGAGAAAGGAGAAGGAGAAGGAAGAGAAGGAGAAGGAGAGAAGGAGAAGGAGAAGGAGAAGGAGAAGGAGGAGGAAAAGGAAGGAGGAAAAGGAGAGAAGGAAAAAGGAAGAGAAGGAAAAGGAAGAGAAGGAGAAGGAAGAGAAGGAAAAGGAAGAGAAGGAAAAGGAAGAGAGAAAAGGAAGAGAAGGAGAAAGGAAGAGAAGAAAGGAAGAGAAGAGAAGGAGAAGGAGAAGGAGAAGGAGAAGGAGAAGGAGAAGGAGAAGGAGAAGGAGAAGGAGAAGGAGGAGAAGGAGAAGGAGAGGGAGGAGGAGAAGGAGAAGGAGAAGGAGGAGGAGAAGGAGAAGTAAAAGGAGAGGGAGGAGGAGAAAGAGAGGGAGAAGGAGAGGGGAAGGAGGAGGAGGAGAAGGAGAAGTAGAAGGAGAGGGAGGAGGAGAAAGAGAGGGAGAAGGAGAGGGGAAGGAGGAGGAGGAGAAGGAGAAGTAGAAGGAGAGGGAGAAGGAGGAGAAGGAGAAGGAGTCCTTTAAACTATTCTACTGTATGTGACCTTTAAACCGTTTTAATCCACTGTGACCTTGAACCTGTTTTAATGTACTGTGACGTTTAAACTTTTCTACTCTACTGTGACCTTCAAACAGTTGTTTCTGTCCTGTGACCTTTAAACTGTTTTACTGTCCTGTACATGTGTATGGTGATTCTATTAACATTCACAATCTTTAATTGAGGAACACGTACCAGACGTTGACAGAGACGCCGCGGGTCACATTGATCTGTGTATCTGTATGCAGAGCGGCGTGCCATCCTGTCCAATCCTGCGGGAGGAGTCCAACTGTGTCAGAGAGGAGAATCATACCATCGTTTCAGGTCATTAATTTCCAGTGGCCCTGATCTACCGAGACACTGCAGATCACAGTCTCCTTTATACTCTCACACACCCACACTGCAAACTCTACTGATTACTGGACTCTACTGACTACTGGACTCTACTGATTACTGGACTCTACTGACTACTGGACTCTACTGACTACAAACTCTACTGACTACTGGACTCTACTGATTACTGGACTCTACTGACTACTGGACTCTACTGACTACTGGACTCTACTGACTACTGGACTCTACTGACTACTGGACTCTACTGACTACAAACTCTACTGACTACTGGACTCTACTGACTACTGGACTCTACTGACTACTGAACTCTACTGATTACTGGACTCTACTGACTACTGGACTCTACTGATTACTGAACTCTACTGACTACTGGACTCTACTGACTACTGGACTCTACTGACTACAAACTCTACTGACTACTGGACTCTACTGACTACTGGACTCTACTGACTACTGGACTCTACTGACTACAAACTCTACTGACTACTGGACTCTACTGACTACTGGACTCTACTGACTACTGGACTCTACTGACTACAAACTCTACTGACTACTGGACTATACTGACTACAAACTCTACTGACTACTGGACTCTACTGACTACTGAACTCTACTGACTACTGGACTCTACTGACTACTGGACTCTACTGACTCTACTGGACTATAATGACTCTACTGACTACTGGACTCTACTGACTACTGGACTCTACTGACTACAAACTCTACTGACTACTGGACTCTACTGACTACTGGACTCTACTGACTACTGAACTCTACTGACTACTGAACTCTACTGACTACTGGACTCTACTGACTACTGGACTATACTGACTCTACTGACTACAAACTCTACTGACTACTGGACTCTACTGACTACTGGACTCTACTGACTACTGAACTCTACTGACTACTGGACTATACTGACTCTACTGACTACAAACTCTACTGACTACTGGACTCTACTGACTACTGGACTCTACTGACTACTGGACTCTACTGACTACTGGACTCTACTGACTACTGGACTCTACTGACTACTGGACTCTACTGACTACTGGACTCTACTGACTACTGAACTCTACTGAGTACTGAACTCTACTGACTACTGAATTCAACTGACTACTGAACTCTACTGACTACTGAACTCTACTGACTACTGAACTGACTACTGACTCTACTGAGTACTGAACTCTACTGACTACTGAACTCTACTGACTACTGAACTCAACTGACTACTGGACTATACTGAGTACTGAACTCTACTGTCTACTGAACTCTACTGACTCTACTGACTACTGGACTCTACTGACTACTGGACTCTACTGACTCTAGTGACTACTCGACTCTACTGACTACTGGACTCTACTGTCTACTGAACTCTACTGACTCTACTGACTACTGGACTCTACTGACTACTGAACTCTACTGACTCTACTGACTACTGACTCTACTGACTACTGAACTCTACTGAGTACGGAACTCTACTGACTACTGGACTCTACTGACTACTGGACTCTACTGACTACTTGGAATCGACTAAGGCTCGACTGAGACACTGCAGATCACTGTCTCCTTTATTCTCTCATATACTCTCTCTCTCTCATCTCTCTCTCTCTCTGCCTCTCTCTCTCTGACTCTGGACTCTCTCTATCTCTTCCCCTCTCTCTCTGCTCTCTGACTACTCTCTCTGACTACTGGACTCTACTGACTACTACTGACTACTGGACTCTCTCTGGACTCTACTGACTACTGGACTCTACTGACTACAAACTCTACTGACTACTGGACTATACTGACTCAAACTCTACTGACTACTGGACTCTGACTACTGAACTCTACTGACTACTGGACTCTACTGACTACTGGACTCTACTGACTCTACTGGACTATACTGACTCTACTG
>NW_026278781.1:170000-190000 GCF_023373465.1 Oncorhynchus keta | reverse complement strand
TTGTTTGAGCTCGTTTCTTAGTTCTCAGACAGAACTAGAATACTTTTGATATCAGTCGGAGGAGGAGGAGGAGGAGGAGGAGGAGGGGAGGAGGTGGAGGTGGAGGAGGAGGAGGAGGAGGAGGAGGGAGGAGGAGGAGGAGGAGGAGGAAATGTAATTAGGAGAATTAGGAGGAGGAGGAGGAGGAGGAGGAGGAGGAGTGAACATGGTCCCAGAGAGAATAACTAAAGGATGTGTCCCTAATTTCAACAATGCTCTAGTGTCGAAAGTAGTGGCCCATTTAGGACACACAATGAAATGTAAAAATTATTTTAATTGAATTATGAATTTTAATCAGATCGCGATTTCATCCTAGTGCTTTAACCTGGCCGTCATTAACACTGGTCCCAGAGAGAATATACCCCAATATATATATATATATATATATACACAACTGTAAATGTTCATCGATAAAATGTCGATATAATAAAGTGCTTTTTTTATGTAAAAAAATTAAAACATTTAAATGAAGTCAAACTTAATGGATAAAGAAGGAAACAAAATACACAACAATTTTCCCCTTTTTTTATTAATAGTAATTTTTTCGTTGTTTTCTGCATTTTGTTTTCACATTTAAGCGTTTAGTATCATAATGGGGTTTTACTATCACTAACAAATTACAGGATGATTTTTCTGTACCGTCTCTACGACTCAGCAGTCACTCCTTAAATCATACAAATGGAAAAGGACTAAAACGCGTTAATTAGAGTTCGAGATGGGTCGGTTGAGCTCCTGGTTTTAATGCCTTTAGAGAAATGAGGTTTGGCTGAAGCTGGGTTCTTTTCACCCTGGTAATTGGTTGAAGCCTGGAGGATTGGTAGTTTCTTACAAAACATAACCGGCTTACGGTACGCGCTTCTCCGTTCCCTTGTTGTAGAAAGACATACAGGGGTGAGTCATGCCTTGTAGAAATACATACAGGGGTGACTCATGCCTTGTATAAAGACATACAGGGGTGACTCATGCCTTGTATAAATACATACAGGGGTGAGTCATGCCTTGTAGAAATACATACAGGGGTGAGTCATGCCTTGTTGTATAATTACATACAGGGGTGAGTCATGCCTTGTTGTAGAAATACATACAGGGATGAGTAATGCCTTGTTGTATAAATACACACAGGGGTGACTCATGCCTTGTTGTATAAATACATACAGGGGTGACTCATGCCTTGTATAAATACATACAGGGGTGGGTCATGCCTTGTAGAAATACATACAGGGGTGAGTCATGCCTTGTTGTATAATTACATGCAGGGGTGAGTCATGCCTTGTTGTAGAAATACATACAGGGATGAGTCATGCCTTGTTGTATAAATACACACAGGGGTGACTCATGCCTTGTTGCATAAATACATACAGGGGTGACTCATGCCTTGTTGTATAAATACATACAGGGGTGACTCATGCCTTGTATAAATACATACAGGGGTGGGTCATGCCTTGTAGAAATACATACAGGGGTGAGTCATGCCTTGTTGTATAAATACATACAGGGGTGGGTCATGCCTTGTATAAATACATACAGGGGTGAGTCATGCCTTGTTGTATAAATACATACAGGGGTGACTCATGCCTTGTATAAATACATACAGGGGTGAGTCATGCCTTGTAGAAATACATACAGGGGTGAGTCATGCCTTGTAGAAATACATACAGGGGTGAGTCATGCCTTGTAGAAATACATACAGGGGTGAGTCATGCCTTGTATAAATACATACAGGGGTGAGTCATGCCTTGTAGAAATACATACAGGGGTGAGTCATGCCTTGTTGTATAATTACATACAGGGGTGAGTCATGCCTTGTTGTAGAAATACATACAGGGATGAGTCATGCCTTGTTGTATAAATACACACAGGGGTGACTCATGCCTTGTTGTATAAATACATACAGGGGTGACTCATGCCTTGTATAAATACATACAGGGGTGAGTCATGCCTTGTAGAAATACATACAGGGGTGAGTCATGCCTTGTAGAAATACATACAGGGGTGAGTCATGCCTTGTATAAATACATACAGGGGTGAGTCATGCCTTGTTGTAGAAATACATACAGGGGTGAGTCATGCCTTGTTGTAGAAATACATATAGGGGTGAGTCATGCCTTGTATAAATACATACAGGGGTGAGTCATGCCTTGTTGTAGAAATACATACAGGGGTGAGTCATGCCTTGTTGTAGAAATACATACAGGGGTGAGTCATGCCTTGTTGTATAAATACATACAGGGGTGAGTCATGCCTTGTTGTATAAATACATACAGGGGTGGGTCATGCCTTGTTGTATAAATACATACAGGGGTGAGTCATGCCTTGTTGTATAAATACATACAGGGGTGAGTCATGCCTTGTTGTATAAATACATACAGGGGTGAGTCATGCCTTGTTGTATAAATTACATACAGGGGTGACTCATGCCTTGTTGTATAAATACATACAGGGGTGACTCATGCCTTGTTGTATAAATACATACAGGGGTGAGTCATGCCTTGTATAAATACATACAGGGGTGAGTCATGCCTTGTTGTATAAATACATACAGGGGTGAGTCATGCCTTGTTGTATAAATACATACAGGGGTGAGTCATGCCTTGTTGTATAAATACATACAGGGGTGAGGGGTGAGTCATGCCTTGTTGTATAAATACATACAGGGGTGAGTCATGCCTTGTTGTATAAATACATACAGGGGTGAGTCATGCCTTGTTGTATAAATACATACAGGGGTGAGTCATGCCTTGTTGTATAAATACATACAGGGGTGAGTCATGCCTTGTTGTATAAATACATACAGGGTGAGTCATGCCTTGTTGTATAAATACATACAGGGGTGAGTCATGCCTTGTTGTATAATACATACAGGGGTGAGTCATGCCTTGTTGTATAAATACGTATAATGCCTTGTTGTATATACAGGGGTGAGTCATGCCTTGTTGTATAAATACAGGGGTGAGTCATGCCTTTTTGTATAAATACATACAGGGGTGAGTTATGCCTTGTTGTATAAATACATACAGGGGTGAGTTATGCCTTGTTGTATAAATACATACAGGGGTGAGTCATGCCTTGTATAAATACATACAGGGGTGGGTCATGCCTTGTTGTATAAATACATACAGGGGTGAGTCATACCTTGTAGAATTACATACAGGGGTGAGTCATGCCTTGTTGTATAAATACAGGGGTGAGTCATGCCTTGTTGTATAAATACAGGGGTGGGTCATGCCTTGTTGTATAAATACATACAGGGGTGGGTCATGCCTTGTTGTATAAATACATACAGGGGTGGGTCATGCCTTGTTGTATAAATACATACAGGGGTGAGTCATGCCTTGTTGTATAATTACATACAGGGGTGAGTCATGCCTTGTTGTATAAATACATACAGGGATGGGTCATGCCTTGTTGTATAAATACATACAGGGGTGGGTCATGCCTTGTTGTATAAATACAGGGGTGAGTCATGCCTTGTTGTATAAATACATACGAGGGGTGAGTCATGCCTTGTTGTATAAATACATACAGGGGTGAGTCATGCCTTGTTGTATAAATACATACAGGGGTGAGTCATGCCTTGTTGTATAAATACATACAGGGGTGAGTCATGCCTTGTATAAATACATACAGGGGTGAGTCATGCCTTGTTGTATAAATACATACAGGGGTGAGTCATGCCTTGTTGTAGAAATACATACAGGGGTGAGTCATGCCTTGTTGTAGAAATACATACAGGGGTGAGTCATGCCTTGTTGTATAAATACAGGGGTGGGTCATGCCTTGTTGTATAAATACATACGAGGGGTGAGTAATGCCTTGTTGTATAAATACATAGAGGGGTGAGTCATGCCTTGTTGTATAAATACAGGGGTGAGTCATGCCTTGTTGTATAAATACAGGGGTGAGTCATGCCTTGTTGTATAAATACAGGGGTGAGTCATGCCTTGTTGTATAAATACATACAGGGGTGAGTCATGCCTTGTTGTATAAATACATACAGGGGTGAGTCATGCCTTGTTGTATAAATACATACAGGGGTGAGTCATGCCTTGTATAAATACATACAGGGGAGGGTCATGCCTTGTTGTATAAATACATACAGGGGTGAGTCATGCCTTGTTGTATAATTACATACAGGGGTGAGTCATGCCTTGTTGTATAAATACATACAGGGATGGGTCATGCCTTGTTGTATAAATACATACAGGGGTGGGTCATGCCTTGTTGTATAAATACAGGGGTGAGTCATGCCTTGTTGTATAAATACATAAGAGGGGTGAGTCATGCCTTGTTGTATAAATACATACAGGGGTGAGTCATGCCTTGTTGTATAAATACATACAGGGGTGAGTCATGCCTTGTTGTATAAATACATACAGGGGTGAGTCATGCCTTGTTGTAGAAATACATATGGGGTGAGTCATGCCTTGTTGTATAAATACATACAGGGGTGAGTCATGCCTTGTTGTATAAATACATACAGGGGTGAGTCATGCCTTGTTGTATAAATGGGGTGAGTCATGCCTTGTTGTATAAATGGTCATGCCTTGTATAAATATACAGGGTGAGTCATGCCTTGTTGTATAAATACATACAGGGGTGAGTCATGCCTTGTTGTAGAAATACATACAGGGGTGAGTCCTGCCTTATTTGTAGAATTACATAACAGGGGTGAGTCATGCCTTGTTGTATAAATACATACAGGGGTGGGTCATGCCTTGTTGTATAAATACAGGGGTGAGTCATGCCTTGTTGTATAAATACAGGGGTGAGTCATGCCTTTTTGTATAAATACATACAGGGGTGAGTTATGCCTTGTTGTATAAATACATACAGGGGTGAGTTATGCCTTGTTGTATAAATACATACAGGGGTGAGTCATGCCTTGTATAAATACATACAGGGGTGGGTCATGCCTTGTTGTATAAATACATACAGGGGTGAGTCATGCCTTGTTGTATAAATACATACAGGGGTGAGTCATGCCTTGTTGTATAAATACATACAGGGGTGGGTCATGCCTTGTTGTATAAATACATACAGGGGTGAGTCATGCCTTGTATAAATACATACAGGGGTGAGTCATGCCTTGTTGTATAAATACAGGGGTGAGTCATGCCTTGTTGTATAAATACAGGGGTGGGTCATGCCTTGTTGTATAATTACGTACAGGGGTGGGTCATGCCTTGTTGTATAAATACATACAGGGGTGAGTCATGCCTTGTTGTATAAATACATACAGGGTGAGTCAGGTCATGGGGTGAGTCCTTGTTGTATAAATACATACAGGGGTGAGTCAGGCCTTGTTGTAGTCATGAGTCATGCTTGTTGTATAAATACATACAGGGGTGAGTCATGCCTTGTTGTATAAATACATACAGGGGTGAGTCATGCCTTGTTGTATAAATACAGGGGTGAGTCATGCCTTGTTGTATAACATACATACAGGGGTGAGTCATGCCTTGTTGTATAAATACAGGGGTGAGTCATGCCTTGTTGTATAAATACAGGGGTGAGTCATGCCTTGTTGTATAAATACATACAGGGGTGAGTCATGCCTTGTTGTATAAATACATACAGGGGTGAGTCATGCCTTGTTGTATAAATACATACAGGGATGAGTCATGAGTAAGGGGTGAGTCATACCTTGTTGTATAAATACAGGGGTGAGTCATGCCTTGTTGTATAAATGGGGTGAGTCATGCCTTGTTGTATAAATACAGGGGTGAGTCATGCCTTGTTGTATAAATACATACAGGGGTGAGTCATGCCTTGTTGTATAAATACATAGGGGTGAGTCATGCCTTGTTGTATAAATACAGGGGTGAGTCATGCCTTGTTGTATAAATACATAAGAGGGGTGAGTAATGCCTTGTTGTATAAATACATAGAGGGGTGAGTCATGCCTTGTTGTATAAATACAGGGGTGGGTCATGCCTTGTTGTATAAATACATAAGAGGGGTGAGTCATGCCTTGTTGTATAAATACAGGGGTGAGTCATGCCTTGTTGTATAAATACAGGGGTGAGTCATGCCTTGTTGTATAAATACAGGGGTGAGTCATGCCTTGTTGTATAAATACAGGGGTGAGTCATGCCTTGTTGTATAAATACAGGGGTGGGTCATGCCTTGTTGTATAAATACAGGGGTGGGTCATGCCTTGTTGTATAAATACAGGGGTGAGTCATGCCTTGTTGTATAAATACAGGGGTGAGTCATGCCTTGTTGTATAAATACAGGGGTGAGTCATGCCTTGTTGTATAAATACAGGGGTGAGTCATGCCTTGTTGTATAAATACATACAGGGGTGAGTCATGCCTTGTTGTATAAATACAGGGGTGAGTCATGCCTTGTTGTATAAATACATAAGAGGGGTGAGTAATGCCTTGTTGTATAAATACATAGGGGGTGAGTCATGCCTTGTTGTATAAATACAGGGGTGGGTCATGCCTTGTTGTATAAATACATAAGGGGTGAGTCATGCCTTGTATGTATAAATACAGGGGTGAGTCATGCCTTGTTGTATAAATACAGGGGTGAGTCATGCCTTGTTGTATAAATACATAAGGGGTGAGTCATGCCTTGTTGTATAAATACAGGGGTGAGTCATGCCTTGTTGTATAAATACATACAGGCCTTGTTAAATACATACAGGGGTGAGTCATGCCTTGTTGTATAAATACAGGGGTGAGTCATGCCTTGTTGTATAAATACAGGGGTCATGAGTCATGCCTTGTTGTATAAATGACAGGGGTGAGTCATGCCTTGTTGTATAAATACAGGGGTGAGTCATGCCTTGTTGTATAAATACATGCCTTGTTGTAGAGGGGTGAGTCATGCCTTGTTGTATAAATACAGGGGTGAGAGGGCCTGAGTCATGCCTTGTTGTATAAATACAGGGGTGAGTCATGCCTTGTTGTATAAATACAGGGGTGAGTCAGCCTTGTTGTATAAATACAGGGGTGAGTCAGGCCTTGTTGTATAAATACAGGGGTGAGTCAGGCCTTGTTGTATAAATACAGGGGTGAGTCAGGCCTTGTTGTATAAATACAGGGGTGAGTCAGGCCTTGTTGTATAAATACAGGGGTGAGTCAAAGAGAGGTTACTGATGACATGCATATCCATCTGGAGTCATCCTCTTAGACAGGATAAATACATGGTCTGGTGAGATGTTGTTGTATAAATACATGAACTAAACATCCAAACGTGGTCACTAAACATCCTCGGATAGAGTGTTATTTTAGCGACGCCAAAATATACGAGAATAGCATAGCTCTCATTGTGATAAAACATGTAATCCTTTCAGATGTAGGATCTTCATTTGATCAACCTGGTGCAGGATAACGTTCCTGGGATTTAGGACATTTTGCGTCCCATAAAATGCTTTTGTGATTTACACTTTTATATACATTTTAGACTTGATTTTCCCTTCTGAAAAAATGTATCAAAAACTACAATAATGCAGGTAACAATTCACATTTCCTGTTCCTGCAGGATTATTTTGCTGCTGTAGCAAACAGGCTCAAATTAAGATCCTGCATCTGTATCACTTAAAAATGGTGTTAATTGATATCTAGTTTGAGACACTGAGGTTGTATCCCAAATGGCAACCTATTTCCTATACAGTCAAATGCTACTTTCCACCAGAGCCCCTTGGGAGAGGAGGAGGAGGACAAGGAGGAAGAGCAGGAAGAGGAGGAGGAAGAGAGGGAAGATGATGATGTCCTGAGGAGGAGGAGGAGGAGGAGGAAATGTAGGGCCAGACAGCCCTGACAGTGTGAGGAGGAAGATGAGACGGGGGAAGATGAGGAGTAGGATCCTGGAGGAGGAGGAGGAGAATGTAGGGGTAGGGCCTGGGGTAGACAACCCCTGGGGTGACAGTGTGAGGAGGAGGAGGATGTGGAGGAGGAGGAGGAGGATGCCTAGTAGGAGGATGAGGAGGAGGAGGAAGTAGAGGAGGAGAATGTAATACCAGACAACCTTTACAGTGTTTAGGAGGAAGAGGAGGAGGAAGATGAGGAGGAGGAGGAGAATGTAGGGCCAGACAACCCTGACAGTGAGGAGGAGGAAGATGAGGAGGAGGAGATTGTGTAGGGGTGAGACATGTCCTTTAGTGTGGGGTGAGGAGGGATTTACAGGAGTCAGGAGGAGGAAGAGGGGGGAGGAGGAGGAGAGAGAAGAGGAGGAGAAGAGGAGAGAGGAGGAGTCAGTGGAGAGACTGTATTTAGACCAGCCATGGCCTGACAGTGAGGGCCTTGAGGAAGAGGGGCGGAGGATGATGAGGAGGAGGGCCGAGGAGGAGGAGGAGGCCATGGTTGTATAAATACAGGAGAGAGGCCTGGAGGAGGAAGAGGAGAATGCAAGAGACATTGCCAGTGTAGGAGGAGGAGGAGGAGGAGGAGGAGGAGGAGGAGGAGGAGGATTAGGAAGAAGATGAGGGGAGGAGGAGTAGTCATCACAATGTAGCCTGATTACTTGAGTATAAAACATTCCAGCATTTGAAATCTCCTGAGAGGATGATACATTTACAGTCCTTGTGTGTGGATGCAGACAAAATATGAGAATAGCATAGGCCTGGAGAGATGGCCTGGAGAGATGGCCTGGAGAGATGTCCTGGAGAGATGTCCTGGAGAGATGGCCTGGAGAGATGGTCTGGAGAGATGTCCTGGAGAGATGTCCTGGAGAGATGGTCTGGAAATTAGATGTCCTGTAGAGATGGTCTGGAGAGATGTCACTGAGAGATGTCCCAAATGGAGAGATGGTCTGGAGAGATGGTCTGGAGAGATGGCTGGAGAGATGGTCTGGAGAGATGGCCTGGGAGAGAGATGGTCTGGAGAGATGGCCTGGAGAGATGGTCTGGAGATCTGATGTCCTGGAGAGATGTCCTGAGGAGTCAGATGGTCTGGAGAGATGTCCTGGAGAGATGGTCTGGAGAGATGTCCTGGAGAGATGTCCTGGAGAGATGTCCTGGAGAGATGTCCTGGAGAGATGTCCTGGAGAGATGTCCTGGAGAGATGTCCTGGAGAGATGTCCTGGAGAGATGGTAGGGAGAGATGGTCTGGAGAGATGTCCTGGAGAGATGGCCTGGAGAGATGTCCTGGAGAGATGTCCTGGAGAGATGGTCTGGAGAGATGTCCTGGAGAGATGTCCTGGAGAGATGTCCTGGAGAGATGGCCTGGAGAGATGTCCTGGAGAGATGTCCTGGAGAGATGTCCTGGAGAGATGTCCTGGAGAGATGGTCTGGAGAGATGGTCTGGAGAGATGTCCTGTAGAGATGGCCTGGAGAGATGTCCTGGAGAGATGTCCTGTAGAGATGTCCTGGAGAGATGGTCTGGAGAGATGGCCTGGAGAGATGGTCTGGAGAGATGTCCTGGAGAGATGTCCTGGAGAGATGTTCTGGAGAGATGGTCTGGAGAGATGTTCTGGAGAGATGGCCTGGAGAGATGGTCTGGAGAGATGTCCTGGAGAGATGTCCTGGAGAGATGGCCTGGAGAGATGTCCTGGAGAGATGTCCTGGAGAGATGGCCTGGAGAGATGTCCTGGAGAGATGTCCTGGAGAGATGTCTGGAGAGATGTCCTGGAGAGATGTTCTGGAGAGATGTCCTGGAGAGATGTTCTGGAGAGATGGTCCTGGAGAGATGGCCTGGAGAGATGGCCTGGAGAGATGTCCTGGAGAGATGGTCTGGAGAGATGGCCTGGAGAGATGTCCTGGAGAGATGGTCTGGAGAGATGTCCTGGAGAGATGTCCTGGAGAGATGGTCTGGAGAGATGTCCTGGAGAGATGTCCTGGAGAGATGGCCTGGAGAGATGTCCTGGAGAGATGGCCTGGAGAGATGGTCTGGAGAGATGTCCTGGAGAGATGTCCTGGAGAGATGGTCTGGAGAGATGTCCTGGAGAGATGGTCTGGAGAGATGTCCTGGAGAGATGTCCTGGAGAGATGTCCTGGAGAGATGGCCTGGAGAGATGTCCTGGAGAGATGGCCTGGAGAGATGGTCTGGAGAGATGTCCTGGAGAGATGGCCTGGAGAGATGGTCTGGAGAGATGTCCTGGAGAGATGGTCTGGAGAGATGTCCTGGAGAGATGGCCTGGAGAGATGGTCTGGTGAGATGGTCTGAGGTGTATTCATTGTGTTACAGTCAGATTATCCAGGCCTGGTTAGAGGATGTATTTTGAGATGTAGTCCTCATGTCCTCTCCTAAACGTGTGTTAGACCCAAGCCTCCCCCAGCCTACACCAACTTCCCCCTGTTTCCCCAGCCTCCTCAGCCTCACCAGCCTCCATCAGCCGACCCCAGACTCCCCAGCCTCCATCAGCCGACCTCATCTCCCCAGACTCCCCAGACTCCACCATCTTCCCCATCCTCCCCCAGCCTCCCCATCTCCATCAGCCTCCCTGTAGCCTCCCAGCCTCCCCCAACTCCAGTCTCCCCAACCTCCATCAGCCTCCCCAGCCTCCCCTCCCCAGCCTCCCCAACCTCCATCAGCCTCCACCAGCCTCTGCCAACTTCCACCTGCTTCCCCCAGCTTCCCCCAGCCTCCCTCAGCCTCCCCTAGCCTCCCGATGAAAATCCAACAAAATATAATAATATAGAGACATTATTTACAGAGACATTATTTACAGAGACATTATTTATAGAGACATTATTTACAGAGACATTATTTATAGAGACATTATTTATAGAGACATTATTTATAGAGACATTATTTATAGAGACATTATTTACAGAGACATTATTTGTAGAGACATTATTTACAGAAACATTATTTGTAGAGACATTATTTACAGAAACATTATTTATAGAGACATTATTTATAGAGACATTATTTACAGAGACATTATTTACAGAGACATTATTTACAGAGATATTATTTATAGAGACATTATTTATAGAGACATTATTTATAGAGACATTATTTACAGAGACATTATTTGTAGAGACATTATTTACAGAAACATTATTTACAGAGACATTATTTACAGAGACATTATTTACAGAGATATTATTTACAGAGACATTATTTATAGAGACATTATTTATAGAGACATTATTTACAGAGACATTATTTGTAGAGACATTATTTACAGAAACATTATTTATAGAGACATTATTTACAGAGACATTATTTATAGAGACATTATTTACAGAGACATTATTTATAGAGACATTATTTACAGAGACATTATTTATAGAGACATTATTTATAGAGACATTATTTACAGAGACATTATTTGTAGAGACATTATTTACAGAAACATTATTTATAGAGACATTATTTATAGAGACATTATTTACAGAGACATTATTTACAGAGACATTATTTACAGAGATATTATTTATAGAGACATTATTTATAGAGACATTATTTACAGAGACATTATTTACAGAGATATTATTTATAGAGACATTATTTACAGAGACATTATTTGTAGAGACATTATTTACAGAAACATTATTTATAGAGACATTCCTTTATAGAGACAATATTTACAGAGACATTATTCATAGAGACATTCCTTTATAGAGACATTATTTGTAGAGATATTATTTACAGAGACATTATTTATAGAGACATTCCTTTATAGAGACATTATTTGTAGAGACATTATTTACAGATATATTAGTTACAGAGATATTATTTACAGAGACATTCCTTTATAGAGGCAAAATTTTCAGAGACATTATTTTCAAAGACATAATTTACAGAGACAATATTTATAGAGACGTTCCTTTACAGAGACATTATTTACAGAGACATTTTTTGCAGAGACATTATTTACAAAGACATTCATTTACAGAGACATTATTTATAGAGACAATATTTACAGAGACATTATTTACAGAGACATTATTTATGGAGACATTCCTTTATAGAGACAATATTTACAAAGACATTATTTACAAAGACATTATTTACAGAGACAATATTTACAGAGACATTTTTTGTCGAGAAATTATTTACAAAGACATTCATTTACAGAGACATTATTAACAGATACATTATTTACAGAGACATTATTTACAGACACATTATTTACAGATACATTATTTACAGATACATTATTTACAAAGACATTATTTATAGAGACATTCATTTAGAGAGACATTATTTATTCAGATATCTAATCTAATATAACCATCCCTGTAGTCAGATATCTAATCTAATATCACCATCCCTGTAGTCAGATATCTAATCTAATATCACCATCCCTGTAGTCAGATATCTAATCTAATACCACCATCCCTGTAGTCAGATATCTAATCTAATATCACCATCCCTGTAGTCAGATATCTAATCTAATACCACCATCCCTGTAGTCAGATATCTAATCTAATATCACCATCCCTGTAGTCAGATATCTAATCTAATATCACCATCCCTGTAGTCAGATATCTAATCTAATACCACCATCCCTGTAGTCAGATATCTAATCTAATATCACCATCCCTGTAGTCAGATATCTAATCTAATACCACCATCCCTGTAGTCAGATATCTAATCTAATATCACCATCCCTGTAGTCAGATATCTAATCTAATATCACCATCCCTGTAGTCAGATATCTAATCTAATATCACCATCCCTGTAGTCAGATATCTAATCTAATACCACCATCCCTGTAGTCAGATATCTAATCTAATACCACCATCCCTGTAGTCAGATATCTAATCTAATATCACCATCCCTGTAGTCAGATATCTAATCTAATACCACCATCCCTGTAGTCAGATATCTAATCTAATATCCACCATCCCTGTAGTCAGATATCTAATCTAATATCACCATCCCTGTAGTCAGATATCTAATCTAATATCACCATCCCTGTAGTCAGATATCTAATCTAATATCACCATCCCTGTAGTCAGATATCTAATCTAATATCCCACCATCCCTGTAGTCAGATATCTAATCTAATACCACCATCCCTGTAGTCAGATATCTAATCTAATATCACCATCCCTGTAGTCAGATATCTAATCTAATATCACCATCCCTGTAGTCAGATATCTAATCTAATATCACCATCCCTGTAGTCAGATATCTAATCTAATATCACCATCCCTGTAGTCAGATATCTAATCTAATATCACCATCCCTGTAGTCAGATATCTAATCTAATATCACCATCCCTGTAGTCAGATATCTAATCTAATATCACCATCCCTGTAGTCAGATATCTAATCTAATATCACCATCCCTGTAGTCAGATATCTAATCTAATACCACCATCCCTGTAGTCAGATATCTAATCTAATATCACCATCCCTGTAGTCAGATATCTAATCTAATATCACCATCCCTGTAGTCAGATATCTAATCTAATATCACCATCCCTGTAGTCAGATATCTAATCTAATATCACCATCCCTGTAGTCAGATATCTAATCTAATACCACCATCCCTGTAGTCAGATATCTAATCTAATATCACCATCCCTGTAGTCAGATATCTAATCTAATATCACCATCCCTGTAGTCAGATATCTAATCTAATATCACCATCCCTGTAGTCAGATATCTAATCTAATATCACCATCCCTGTAGTCAGATATCTAATCTAATATCACCATCCCTGTAGTCAGATATCTAATCTAATATCACCATCCCTGTAGTCAGATATCTAATCTAATATCACCATCCCTGTAGTCAGATATCTAATCTAATATCACCATCCCTGTAGTCAGATATCTAATCTAATATCACCATCCCTGTAGTCAGATATCTAATCTAATATCACCATCCCTGTAGTCAGATATCTAATCTAATATCACCATCCCTGTAGTCAGATATCTAATCTAATATCACCATCCCTGTAGTCAGATATCTAATCTAATATCACCATCCCTGTAGTCAGATATCTAATCTAATATCACCATCCCTGTAGTCAGATATCTAATCTAATACCACCATCCCTGTAGTCAGATATCTAATCTAATATCACCATCCCTGTAGTCAGATATCTAATCTAATATCACCATCCCTGTAGTCAGATATCTACCATCTAATATCACCATCCCTGTAGTCAGATATCTAATCTAATATCACCATCCCTGTAGTCAGATATCTAATCTAATATCACCATCCCTGTAGTCAGATATCTAATCTAATATCACCATCCCTGTAGTCAGATATCTAATCTAATATCACCATCCCTGTAGTCAGATATCTAATCTAATATCACCATCCCTGTAGTCAGATATCTAATCTAATACCACCATCCCTGTAGTCAGATATCTAATCTAATATCACCATCCCTGTAGTCAGATATCTAATCTAATATCACCATCCCTGTAGTCAGATATCTAATCTAATATCACCATCCCTGTAGTCAGATATCTAATCTAATATCACCATCCCTGTAGTCAGATATCTAATCTAATATCACCATCCCTGTAGTCAGATATCTAATCTAATATCACCATCCCTGTAGTCAGATATCTAATCTAATATCACCATCCCTGTAGTCAGATATCTAATCTAATATCACCATCCCTGTAGTCAGATATCTAATCTAATACCACCATCCCTGTAGTCAGATATCTAATCTAATATCACCATCCCTGTAGTCAGATATCTAATCTAATATCACCATCCCTGTAGTCAGATATCTAAACATCAGATTAATCTATTACCACCATCTCGGTGGAACGTTTTTAATCCAGGTTTCACCTATCTACCTCTCTGCCCTGTAATTGAAATCCATATTCCATTTTGGAGCCCAGTCACGCCGTAGCTCCTGAAATGTTCCCTGTCGTTTCACCTTTTGACTGAATTAAAAATGGAATTAGTGGTAATTGGGACGGCTTTTGGGGGATTACTTTACTTAAACAGGAAGTCTTTCTCTGAACACCTGAACGTAGAGACGAGGTAGATAAGCACTTCCCATTTACAATCCCCTTCAGACAAGACGTCAGCCGAGCCTTACAGAGGGGTGAGGGGCTTTCAGTCCTTCAGACGTCAGCCGAGCCTTACAGAGGGGTGAGTTTTTCACCCTGAGGGGTGAGGGGCTTTTCCATCCTCAGTGACATTTGATTTGACGAGCCGAGCCTTGATAAATTAACAGGTATTACCTTCAGTGCCGTGGCCAAGCCTTACAGGGGGACAGGGGCCTCCAGTCCTTCGGACGCCAGCCGATTAAAGATGGAAAGGGGATTGAATTTCATGACGTAGGAGGAGGAGGGGTGAGGGGCTTTCAGGTCCTGACGTTGGTTTCAGTCCTTCAGAGAAATAGGGGCATGACTGTGTTGAATGAGGTTGAGGGGCATGAGTAGGAGGACAGGGAGGAGGAGGACATTTGAGGAGGAGATTGAGGAGGAGTGCCGTGGCGGGCAGGAGGAGGTTGGGAAAGTTGGAATTTCATGAGTTGGTTGGTTGGTTGGTTGGTTGGTTCAGAAATACATGACTGTGTTGAATGAGGTTGAGACATGAGTAGGAGGAGGAGGAGGAGGAGGAAGAGTAGGAGGAGGAGGAGGAGGAGGAGGAGGAGGAGGAGGAGGAGGAGGAGGAGGAGGAGGAGGAGGAGGAGGAGGAGGGTTGGTTGGTTGGTTCAGAAATGCATGACTGTGTTGAATGAGGTTGAGACATTAGCTTTTTGGAAGATAGTCTACCCACACGTCTTGTATACCTGGTGTACAAGTTTGTTTACGCGCTGGTTTAAACGTCAGATTTCAACCCCAGTATGAAACCAAGCAAGTTGTCGTGTTGGAACGAGTCGATCTAAGAGCATTGTATTGTTTACAAGTTGGTAATAAAATGCCCAGAGAGAGAAGGTTGTTGTGGCCTTCTTACACGGACAAGTTTTTGTCAAAGGGTCTCTGGTTCAAGCCCAGGTTATTGATGTGTGCAGAGGGTCTCTGGTTCAAGCCCAGGTTATTGATGTGTGCAGAGGGTCTCTGGTTCAAGCCCAGGTTATTGATGTGTTCAGAGGGTCTCTGGTTCAAGCCCAGGTTATTGATGTGTTCAGAGGGTCTCTGGTTCAAGCCCAGGTTATTGATGTGTTCAGAGGGTCTCTGGTTCAAGCCCAGGTTATTGATGTGTGCAGAGGGTCTCTGGTCCAAGCCCAGGTTATTGATGTGTGCAGAGGGTCTCTGGTCCAAGCCCAGGTTATTGATGTGTGCAGAGGGTCTCTGGTTCAAGCCCAGGTTATTGATGTGTTCAGAGGGTCTCTGGTCCAAGCCCAGGTTATTGATGTGTGCAGAGGGTCTCTGGTTCAAGCCCAGGTTATTGATGTGTTCAGAGGGTCTCTGGTCCAAGCCCAGGTTATTGATGTGTTCAGAGGGTCTCTGGTCCAAGCCCAGGTTATTGATGTGTGCAGAGGGTCTCTGGTTCAAGCCCAGGTTATTGATGATGTGAGGGTCTCTGGTTCAAGCCCAGGTTAGATGTGTCAGAGGGTCTCTGGTTCAAGCCCAGGTTATTGATGTGTTCAGAGGGTCTCTGGTTCAAGCCCAGGTTATTGATGTGTGCAGAGGGTCTCTGGTTCAAGCCCAGGTTATTGATGTGTTCAGAGGGTCTCTGGTCCAAGCCCAGGTTATTGATGTGTTCAGAGGGTCTCTGGTTCCAAGCCCAGGTTATTGATGTGTGCAGAGGGTCTCTGGTTCAAGCCCAGGTTATTGATGTGTTCAGAGGGTCTCTGGTCCAAGCCCAGGTTATTGATGTGTTCAGAGGGTCTCTGGTTCAAGCCCAGGTTATTGATGTGTTCAGAGGGTCTCTGGTTCAAGCCCAGGTTATTGATGTGTTCAGAGGGTCTCTGGTTCAAGCCCAGGTTATTGATGTGTTCAGAGGGTCTCTGGTTCAAGCCCAGGTTATTGATGTGTTCAGAGGGTCTCTGGTTCAAGCCCAGGTTATTGATGTGTTCAGAGGGTCAGAGGGATCAGAGGGTCTCTGGTTCAAGCCCAGGTTATTGATGTGTTCAGAGGGTCTCTGGTTTATTGATGTGTGCAGAGGGTCTCTGGTTCAAGCCCAGGTTATTGATGTGTGCAGAGGGTCTCTGGTTCAAGCCCAGGTTATTGATGTGTGCAGAGGGTCTCTGGTTCAAGCCCAGGTTATTGATGTGTGCAGAGGGTCTCTGGTTCAAGCCCAGGTTATTGATGTGTTCAGAGGGTCTCTGGTTCAAGCCCAGGTTATTGATGTGTTCAGAGGGTCTCTGGTTCAAGCCCAGGTTATTGATGTGTTCAGAGGGTCTCTGGTTCAAGCCCAGGTTATTGATGTGTTCAGAGGGTCCATGCCCAGGTTATTGATGTGTTCCTCTGGCTCCTCCTCCTCCTGGTCACCTCCTCAGAGGGTCTCTGGTCCACCCAGGTCAGAGGGTCTCTGGTTCAAGCTCCTCACCTCCAGAGGGTCTCTGGTCCAAGCCCAGGTTATTGATGTGTGCAGAGGGTCCTGGTCCAAGCCCAGGTCCTGGTTCCCCAGGTCAGAGGGTCTCTGGTTCACCTCCTCCTCTTCCACCCAGGTGATTGATGTGTTCTCTCTGGTTCATCCTCCTCCTCACCTCCTCCTCCTCCTTCACCTCCTCCTCAGAGGGTTCCACCTCCTCCTCCTCCTCCACCTCCTCCTCTTCCACCTCCTCCTCTTCCACCTCCAACTCCTTCCTCATTCTCCTCCACCCACCTCCTCCTCCTCCTCCTCCACCCCCTCCTCCTCCTCCTCCACCTCCTCCTCCTCCTCCACCTCCCTCCACCTCCTCCACAACCTCCTCCTGCTCCTCCTCCACCTCCTCCTCCTCCTCCTCATTCACCTCCACCTCCTTCACCTCCACCTCCTTCCTCCTCCACCTCCTCCACCTCCTTTCTCCTCCTCCACCTCCACCTCCACCTCCTTCCTCCACCTCCACCTCCTTCCTCCTCCTCCACCTCCTTCCTCCTCCACCTCCTCCACCTCCTTCCTCCTCCTCCTCCACCTCCTCCACCTCCTCCTCCTCCTCCTTAGACATGCTGATGTCTTGACTGTTGCTTCAGTAGATTTGCCTTCACCGATGTGAAGTTGTTCTAAGTTGAGTAAACACCTAACTTCTTAGCAGATTCAACTTCGTTTCATGAGAAAAGACAAACGTGATACGTTGCCGTTATCTAAACTTGACATTTACAGTCAACACAACTGTTATGCTGTTTCTTTCAGTTGTTTTGACCTTATGGTTTGTGAATTTTCTCCTGCTTATCTCCTGGCTCACAGCAGACAGGACACACACACACACACACACACACAGACACACACACAGACACACACACAGACACACACACACACACACACACACACACACACACAGACACACACACACACACACAAACACACACACAGACACAGACACACACACACACACACACACACACACACACACACACACACACACACACACACACACACACACACACACACACACACAGACAGACACACACACACACACACACACACACACACACACACACACACAGACACACAGACACACACACACACAGACACAGACACAGACACAGACACACACACACACACAGACAGACACACACACACACAGACACACACACAGACACACACACAGACACAGACACACACACACACACAGACACAGACACACACACACACACACACACACACACAGACAGACACACACACACACACACACAGACACACACACACACAAAGAGCTGCAGGAAACAATTATCATAGGGATGTTAGTGAATGATAAATGTGTGTGGTTTTAAACACAAAATATATTAAATCCTAAATTCAGTATTCAGTAAAAACCTGTGTGTTTTGTAAGGAAATAAACAGTATTTTGAGAGACTTTAACTCAGTCAACTCTCTGTGAAGGGATGAAACATGTTTTAATGGGAACTGGAGCCCTTTGGCCTCCTCCCTTCTCCTCCTACTGTCCTCTCTGAGTCTGTACCTCTCTCTCTCTCTCTCTCTCTCTCTCTCTCTCTCTCTCTCTCTCTCTCTCTCTCTCTCTCTCTCTCTCTCTCTCTCTCTCTCTCTCTCTCTCTCTCTCTCTCTCTCTCTCTCTCTCTCTCTCTCTCTCTCTCTCTCTCTCTCTCTCTCTCTCTCTCTCTCTCTCTCTCTCTCTCTCTCTCTCCTTATATTGCTTTTCTCATTAACAGGAAGATACCAGCAGCTGAGCCAGTGTTAACATGTGTGTGTGTGTGACAGGCCAGACAGAGAACAAGGATCAAGTTGTTCCTTGACCTCCCTGTGAAACCAAAACGACCTTCTGTTTAACCCACTTACCACTTCTCCTTTCCTGTTTGACTCTTGATGTTCATTTGGTCTCTGTCTCCTTTCCTGTTTGACTCTTGATGTTCATTTGGTCTCTGTCTCCTTTCCTGTTTGACTCTTGATGTTCATTTGGTCTCTGTCTCCTTTCCTGTTTGACTCTTGATGTTCATTTGGTCTCTGTCTCCTTTCCTGTTTGACTCTTGATGTTCATTTGGTCTCTGTCTCCTTTCCTGTTTGACTCTTGATGTTCATTTGGTCTCTGTCTCCTTTCCTGTTTGACTCTTGATGTTCATTTGGTCTCTGTCTCCTTTCCTATTTGACTCTTGATGTTCATTTGGTCTCTGTCTCCTTTCCTGTTTGACTCTTGATGTTCATTTGGTCTCTGTCTCCTTTCCTGTTTGACTCTTGATGTTCATTTGGTCTCTGTCTCTGTCTTTTCCTGTTTGACTCTTGATGTTCATTTGGTCTCTGTCTCCTTTCCTGTTTGACTCTTGATGTTCATTTGGTCTCTGTCTCCTTTCCTGTTTGACTCTTGATGTTCATTTGGTCTCTGTCTCCTTTCCTGTTTGACTCTTGATGTTCATTTGGTCTCTGTCTCCTTTCCTGTTTGACTCTTGATGTTCATTTGGTCTCTGTCTCCTTTCCTGTTTGACTCTTGATGTTCATTTGGTCTCTGTCTCCTTTCCTGTTTGACTCTTGATGTTCATTTGGTCTCTGTCTCCTTTCCTGTTTGACTCTTGATGTTCATTTGGTCTCTGTC